>NW_027476098.1:1677500-1702500 GCF_051020955.1 Megalopta genalis
ACAAGAACAAGAACAAGAACAACAGGAACAACAACAGCAAGAACAACAAGAAGAAGAAGAACAACAAGAACAACAAGAGCAACAAGAGCAACAAGAACAAGAAGAACAACAAGAACAACAAGAACAACAAGAACAACAAGAAAAACAAGAACAACAAGAACAACTAGAACAACAACAACATGAACAACAAGAGCAACAACAACCAGAACAACAAGAACAACAAGAACAAGTACAACAAGAACAAAAACGACAAGAACAACAAGAACAACAAGAACAACAGGAACAAGAACGACAAGAACAACAGCAACATGAACAACAAGAACAACAAGAACAACAAGAACAACAAGAACAACAAGAACAACAAGAACAACAAGAACAACGAGAACAACGAGAACAACGAGAACAACGAGAGCAACGAGAACAACGGAAACAATGAGAGCAACAAGAGCAACAAGAGCAACAAGAATAACAAGAACAACAAGAACAACAAGAACAACAAGAACAACAAGAACAACAAGAACAACAAGAACAACAAGAACAACAAGAACAACAAGAACAACAAGAACAACAAGAACAACAAGAACAACAGCAACATGAACAACCAGAACAACAAGAACAACAAGAACAACAAGAACAACAAGAACAACAAGAACAACAAGAACAACAAGAACAACAAGAACAACAAGAACAACAAGAACAACAAGAACAACAAGAACAACAAGAACAACAAGAACAACAAGAACAACAAGAACAACAAGAACAACAAGAACAACAAGAACAACAAGAACATCAAGAACAACAAGAACAACAAGAACAACAACAACGACAACAACAACAACAACAAGAACAACAGGAACAACAACAGCAAGAACAACAAGAACAACAAGAACAACAAAAGCAACAAGAACAACAAGAGCAACAAGAACAACAAGAACAACAAGAACAACAAGAGCAACAAGAACAACAAGAACAAGAACAACAACATCTACCAGAACCACAACAACATGAACAACAAGAACAACAACAACAACAACATCAACAACAACAAGAACAACAAGAACAAGAACAACGGGAACAACAACAGCAAGAACAACAAGGACAAAAAGAATAACAAGAACAAGAAGAACAACAAGAACAACAAGAGCAACAAGAGCAACAATAACAACAAGAACAACAAGAACAACAAGAACAACAAGAAAAACAAGAACAATAAGAACAACAAGAACAACAACAACATGAACAACAAGAGCAACAACAACCAGAACAACAAGAACAACAACAACAAGTACAACAAGAACAAAATCGACAAGAACAACAAGAACAACAAGAGCAACAAGAGCAACAATAACAACAAGAACAACAAGAACAACAAGAACAACAAGAAAAACAAGAACAATAAGAACAACAAGAACAACAACAACATGAACAACAAGAGCAACAACAACCAGAACAACAAGAACAACAACAACAAGTACAACAAGAACAAAATCGACAAGAACAACAAGAACAACAAGAACAACAGGAACAAGAACAACAGGAACAAGAACAACAAGAACAACAAGAACAAAAGAACAACAAGAACAACAAGAACAACAAGAACAACAAGAACAACAAGAACAACAAGAACAACAACAACGACAACAAGAACAAGAACAAGAACAACAGGAACAACAACAGCAAGAACAACAAGAAGAAGAAGAACAACAAGAACAACAAGAGCAACAAGAGCAACAAGAACAACAAGAACAACAAGAACAACAAGAACAACAAGAACAACAAGAACAACAAGAACAACAAGAAAAACAAGAACAACAAGAACAACAAGAACAACAAGAACAACAAGAACAACAAGAACAACAAGAACAACAAGAACAACGAGAACAACAAGAACAACAAGAACAACAAGAACAACAAGAACAACAAGAACAACAAGAACAACAAGAACAACAAGAACAACAAGAACAACAAGAACAACAAGAACAACAAGAACAACAAGAACAACAAGAACAACAAGAACAACAAGAACAACAAGAACAACAAGAACAACAAGAACAACAAGAACAACAAGAACAACAAGAACAACAAGAACAACGAGAACAACGAGAACAACGAGAACAACGAGAACAACGAGAACAACGAGAGCAACGAGAACAATGAGAACAACGAGGACAACAAGAACAACAAGAACAACAAGAACAACAAGAGAAAGAAGAACAACAAGAACAACTAGAACAACAAGAAAAACAAGAACGACAAGAACAACAAGAACAACAACAGCAACAACAACAACAAGGACAACAAGAACAACAAGAACAAAAAGAACAACAAGAACAACAAGAACAACGAGAACAACGAGAACAACGAGAACAACGAGAACAACGAGAACAACGAGAACAACGAGAACAACGAGAACAACGAGGACAACAAGAACAACAAGAACAACGAGAACAACGAGAACAACTAGAACACCGGAAACAACGAGAACAACAAAAGCAACAAGAGCAACAAGAGCAGCAAGAACAACAAGAACAACAACAACAACAAGAACAACAAGAACAAGAATAACAAGAACAACAACAACAAGAACAACAACAACAAGAACAACAAGAACAACAAGAACAGTAAGAACAACAAGAAGAACAATAAGAACAAGAAGAAGAAGAACAACAAGAATAACAAGAACAACAACAAGAAGAAGAACATCAAGAACAACAAGAACAACAAGAACAACAAGAACAACAAGAACAACAAGAACAACAAGAACAACAAGAACAACAAGAACAACAAGAACAACAAGAACAAGAAGAACAACAAGAACAACAACAACATGAACAACAAGAGCAACAACAACCAGAACAACAAGAACAACAACAACAAGTACAACAAGAACAAAATCGACAAGAACAACAAGAACAACAAGAACAACAGGAACAAGAACGACAAGAACAACAAGAACAACAGCAACATGAACAACCAGAACAACAAGAACAACAAGAACAACAAGAACAACAAGAACAACAAGAACAACAAGAACAACAAGAACAACAAGAACAACAAGAACAACAAGAACAACAAGAACAACAAGAACAACAAGAACAACAAGAACAACAAGAACAACAAGAACAACAAGAACAACAAGAACAACAACAACGACAACAAGAACAAGAACAAGAACAACAGGAACAACAACAGCAAGAACAACAAGAAGAAGAAGAACAACAAGAACAACAAGAGCAACAAGAGCAACAAGAACAACAAGAACAACAAGAACAACAAGAACAACAAGAAAAACAAGAACAACAAGAACAACTAGAACAACAACAACATGAACAACAAGAGCAACAACAACCAGAACAACAAGAACAACAACAACAAGTACAACAAGAACAAAAACGACAAGAACAACAAGAACAACAAGAACAACAGGAACAAGAACGACAAGAACAACAGCAACATGAACAACAAGAACAACAAGAACAACAAGAACAACAAGAACAACGAGAACAACGAGAACAACGAGAACAACGAGAGCAACGAGAACAACGGAAACAATGAGAACAACAAGAGCAACAAGTGCAACAAGAACAACAAGAACAACAAGAACAACAAGAACAACAAGAACAACAAGAACAACAAGAACAACAAGAACAACAAGAACAACAAGAACAACAAGAACAACAAGAACAACAAGAGCAACAAGAGCAACAAGAACAACAAGAACAACAAGAACAACAAGAACAACAAGAACAACAAGAACAACAAGAACAACAAGAACAACAAGAACATCAAGAACAACAAGAACAACAAGAACAACAAGAACAACAACAACGACAACAACAACAAGAACAAGAACAACAGGAACAACAACAGCAAGAACAACAAGAACAACAAGAACAACAAGAGCAACAAGAACAACAAGAGCAACAAGAACAACAAGAACAAAAAGAACAACAAGAACAACAAGAGCAACAAGAACAACAAGAACAAGAACAACAACATCTACCAGAACCACAACAACATGAACAACAAGAACAACAACAACAACAACATCAACAACAACAAGAACAACAAGAACAAGAACAACGGGAACAACAACAGCAAGAACAACAAGGACAAAAAGAATAACAAGAACAAGAAGAACAACAAGAACAACAAGAGCAACAAGAGCAACAATAACAACAAGAACAACAAGAACAACAAGAACAACAAGAACAACTAGAACAACAACAACATGAACAACAAGAGCAACAACAACCAGAACAACAAGAACAACAACAAGTACAACAAGAACAAAAACGACAAGAGCAACAAGAACAACAAGAACAACAGGAACAAGAACGACAAGAACAACAGCAACATGAACAACAAGAACAACAAGAACAACGAGAACAACGAGAACAACGAGAACAACGAGAGCAACGAGAACAACGGAAACAATGAGAACAACAAGAGCAACAAGAGCAACAAGAGCAACAAGAACAACAAGAACAACAAGAACAACAAGAACAACAAGAACAACAAGAACAACAAGAACAACAAGAACAACAAGAACAACAAGAACAACAAGAACAACAAGAACAACAAGAACAACAAGAACAACAAGAACAACAAGAACAACAAGAACAACAAGAACAACAAGAACAACAAGAACAACAAGAACAACAAGAACAACAAGAACAACAAGAACAACAAGAACAACAAGAACAACAAGAACAACAAGAACAACAAGAACAACAAGAACAACAAGAACAACAAGAACAACAAGAACAACAAGAACAACAAGAACAACAAGAAAAACAAGAACAACAAGAACAACAAGAACAACAAGAACAACAAGAACAACAAGAACAACAAGAACATCAAGAACAACAAGAACAACAAGAACAACAACAACGACAACAACAACAAGAACAAGAACAACAGGAACAACAACAGCAAGAACAACAAGAACAACAAGAACAACAAGAGCAACAAGAACAACAAGAGCAACAAGAACAACAAGAACAACAAGAACAACAAGAGCAACAAGAACAACAAGAACAAGGACAACAACATCTACCAGAACCACAACAACATGAACAACAAGAACAACAACAACAACAACATCAACAACAACAAGAACAACAAGAACAAGAACAACGGGAACAACAACAGCAAGAACAACAAGGACAAAAAGAATAACAAGAACAAGAAGAACAACAAGAACAACAAGAGCAACAAGAGCAACAATAACAACAAGAACAACAAGAACAACAAGAACAACAAGAAAAACAAGAACAACAAGAAAAACAAGAGCGACAAGAACAACAAGAACAACAACAGCAACAACAACAACAAGGACAACAAGAACAACAAGAACAAAAAGAACAACAAGAACAACAAGAACAACGAGAACAACGAGAACAACGAGAACAACGAGAACAACGAGAACAACGAGAACAACGAGAACAATGAGAACAACGAGGACAACAAGAACAACAAGAACAACAAGAACAACAAGAACATCAAGAACAACAAGAACAACAAGAACAACAACAACAAGAACAACAAGAACAACAAGAACAACAAGAACAACAAGAGCAACAAGATCAACAAGAACAACGAGAACAACGAGAACAACGAGAACAACGGAAACAACGAGAACAACAAGAGCAACAAAAGCAACAAGAGCAACAAGAACAACAAGAACAACAACAACAAGAACAACAAGAACAACAAGAACAGTAAGAACAACAAGAAGAACAACTACAACAAGAACAACAAGAACAACGAGAACAGTAAGAACAACAAGAAGAACAATAAGAACAAGAAGAAGAAGAACAACAAGAATAACAAGAACAACAACAAGAAGAAGAACATGAAGAACAACAAGAACAACAAGAACAACAAGAACAACAAGAACAACAAGAACAACAAGAACAACAAGAACAACAAGAACAACAAGAACAACAAGAACAACAAGAACAACAAGAACAACAAGAACAACAAGAACAACAAGAACAACAAGAACAACAAGAACAACAAGAGCAACAAGAACAACAAGAACAACAAGAACAACAAGAACAACAAGAACAACAAGAACAACAAGAACAACAAGAACAACAAGAACAACAAGAACAACAAGAACAACAAGAACAACAAGAACAACAAGAACAACAAGAACAACAACAACATGAACAACAAGAGCAACAACAACCAGAACAACAAGAACAAGAACAACAAGAACAACAAGAACAAGAACAACAGGAACAACAACAACAAGGACAACAAGAACAACAACAACAAGATCAACAAGAACAACAAGAACAAGTACAACAAGATCAACAAGAACAACAGCAACAAGAACAACAAGAACAACAAGAACAACAAGAACAAGAACAACAACATCAAGCAGAACAACAACGACATGAACAACATGAACAACAACAACAACAAGGACAACAAGTACAAGAAGAACCAAAAGAACAACAAGAACAACAAGAACAACGAGAACAACGAGAACAACGAGAGCAACGAGAACAACGGAAACAATGAGAACAACAGAAGCAACAAGATCAACAAGAACAACAAGAACAACAAGAACAACAAGAACAACAAGAACAACAAGAACAACAAGAACAACAAGAACAACAAGAACAACAAGAACAACAAGAACAACAAGAACAACAAGAACAACAACAACATGAACAACAAGAGCAACAACAACCAGAACAACAAGAACAAGAACAACAAGAACAACAAGAACAAGAACAACAGGAACAACAACAACAAGGACAACAAGAACAACAACAACAAGATCAACAAGAACAACAAGTACAAGTACAACAAGATCAACAAGAACAACAGCAACAAGAACAACAAGAACAACAAGAACAAGAACAACAACATCAAGCAGAACAACAACGACATGAACAACATGAACAACAACAACAACAAGGACAACACGAACAAAAACGACAAGAACAACAAGAACAACAAGAACAACAGGAACAACAACAGCAAGAACAACAAGAAGAAGAAGAACAACAAGAACAACAAGATCAACAAGAGCAACAAGAACAACAAGAAAAACAAGAACAACAAGAACAACTAGAACAACAAGAAAAACAAGAACGACAAGAACAACTAGAACAACAACAGCAACAACAACAACAAGGACAACAAGAACAACAAGAACAACAACATCAACCAGAACAACAACAACAAGAACAACAACAGCAACAACAACAGCAAGAACAACAAGAACAACAAGAACAACAAGAAGAACAACAACAAGATCAACAAGAACAACAAGAACAACAGCAACATGAACAACAAGAACAACAAGAACAACAAGAACAACAAGAACAACAAGAACAACAAGAACAACAAGAACAACAAGAACAACGAGATCAACAAGAACAACAAGAACAACAACAACAACAAGGACAACAAGAACAACAAGAACAAAAAGAACAAAAAGAACAACAAGAACAACAAGAACAACGAGAACAACGAGAACAACGAGAACAACGAGAACAACGAGAACAACGAGAACAACGAGGACAACAAGAACAACAAGAACAACAACAACAAGAACAACAAAAACAACAAGAACAACAAGAACAACAAGAGCAACAAGATCAACAAGAACAACGAGAACAACGAGAACAACGAGAACAACGGAAACATCGAGAACAACAAGAGCAACAAAAGCAACAAGAGCAACAAGAGCAACAAGAACAACAAGAACAACAACAACAACAAGAACAAAAAGAACAAGAATAACAAGAACAACAACAAGAAGAACAACAAGAACAACAAGAACAACAAGAACAACAAGAACAACAAGAACAACAAGAACAACAACAACGACAACAACAACAAGAACAAGAACAACAGGAACAACAACAGCAAGAACAACAAGAACAACAAGAACAACAAGAAAAACAAGAACAACAAGAACAACTAGAACAACAAGAAAAACAAGAACGACAAGAACAACTAGAACAACAACAGCAACAACAACAACAAGGACAACAAGAACAACAAGAACAACAACATCAACCAGAACAACAACAACAAGAACAACAACAGCAACAACAACAGCAAGAACAACAAGAACAACAAGAACAACAAGAAGAACAACAACAAGATCAACAAGAACAACAAGAACAACAGCAACATGAACAACAAGAACAACAAGAACAACAAGAACAACAAGAACAACAAGAACAACAAGAACAACAAGAACAACAAGAACAACGAGATCAACAAGAACAACAAGAACAACAAGAACAACAAGAACAACAAGAACAACAAGAAGAACAAGAACAAAAAGAACAAAAAGAACAACAAGAACAACAAGAACAACGAGAACAACGAGAACAACGAGAACAACGAGAACAACGAGAACAACGAGGACAACAAGAACAACAAGAACAACAAGAACAACAAGAACAAAAAGAACATCAAGAACAACAAGAACAACAAGAACAACAACAACAAGAACAACAAAAACAACAAGAACAACAAGAACAACAAGAGCAACAAGATCAACAAGAACAACGAGAACAACGAGAACAACGAGAACAACGAGAACAACGAGAACAACAAGAGCAACAAAAGCAACAAGAGCAACAAGAGCAACAAGAACAACAAGAACAACAACAACAACAAGAACAAAAAGAACAAGAATAACAAGAACAACAACAAGAAGAACAACAAGAACAACAAGAACAACAACAAGAAGAACAACAAGAACAACAAGAACAACAAGAACAACGAGAACAACGAGAACAACAAGAACAACGAGAACAACAAGAACAACAAGAACAACAAGAACAACAAGAACAACAAGAACAACAAGAACAACAAGAACAACAAGAACAACAAGAACAACAAGAACAACAAGAACAACAAGAACAACAAGAACAACAAGAACAACAAGAACAACAAGAACAACAAGAACAACAAGAACAACAACAACGACAACAGGAACAACAACAGCAAGAACAACAAGAACAACAAGAACAACAAGAGCAACAAGAACAACAAGAGCAACAAGAACAACAAGAACAACAAGAACAAGAACAACAACATCTACCAGAACCACAACAACATGAACAACAAGAACAACAACAACAACAACAAGAACAAGAACAACAAGAACAAGGACAACGGGAACAACAACAGCAAGAACAACAAGGACAAAAAGAATAACAAGAACAAGAAGAACAACAAGAACAACAAGAGCAACAAGAGCAACAATAACAACAAGAACAACAAGAACAACAAGAACAACAAGAGAAACAAGAACAACAAGAACAACTAGAACAACAAGAAAAACAAGAACGACAAGAACAACAAGAACAACAACAGCAACAACAACAACAAGGACAACAAGAACAACAAGAACAAAAAGAACAACAAGAACAACAAGAACAACAAGAACAACGAGAACAACGAGAACAACGAGAACAACGAGAACAACGAGAACTACGAGAACAACGAGAACAACGAGGACAACAAGAACAACAAGAACAACGAGAACAACGAGAACAACTAGAACACCGGAAACAACGAGAACAACAAAAGCAACAAGAGCAACAAGAGCAGCAAGAACAACAAGAACAACAACAACAACAAGAACAACAAGAACAAGAATAACAAGAACAACAACAACAAGAACAACAACAACAAGAACAACAAGAACAACAAGAACAACAAGAACAACAAGAACAGTAAGAACAACAAGAAGAACAATAAGAACAAGAAGAAGAAGAACAACAAGAATAACAAGAACAACAACAAGAAGAAGAACATCAAGAACAACAAGAACAACAAGAACAACAAGAACAACAAGAACAACAAGAACAACAAGAACAACAAGAACAAGAAGAACAACAAGAACAACAACAACATGAACAACAAGAGCAACAACAACCAGAACAACAAGAACAACAACAACAAGTACAACAAGAACAAAATCGACAAGAACAACAAGAACAACAAGAACAACAGGAACAAGAACAACAGGAACAAGAACGACAAGAACGACAAGAACAACAGCAACATGAACAACAAGAACAACAAGAACAACAAGAACAACAAGAACAACAAGAACAACAAGAACAACAAGAACAACAAGAACAACAAGAACAACGAGAACAACAAGAACAACAAGAGCAACAAGATCAACAAGAACAACGAGAACAACGAGAGCAACGAGAACAACGGAAACAACGAGAACAACAAGAGCAACAAAAGCAACAAGAGCAACAAGAGCAACAAGAACAACAAGAACAACAACAACAACAAGAACAACAAGAACAAGAATAACAAGAACAACAACAACAAGAACAACAACAACAAGAACAACAAGAACAACAAGAACAACAAGAACAACAAGAACAGTAAGAACAACAAGAAGAACAATAAGAACAAGAAGAAGAAGAACAACAAGAATAACAAGAACAACAACAAGAAGAAGAACATCAAGAACAACAAGTACAACAAGAACAACAAGAAGAACAAGAACAACAAGAACAACAAGAACAACAAGAACAACAAGAACAACAAGAACAACAAGAACAACAAGAACAGCAAGAACAAGAAGAACAACAAGAACAACAACAACATGAACAACAAGAGCATCAACAACAAGAACAACAAGAACAACAACAACATGTACAACAAGAACAAAAACGACAAGAACAACAAGAACAACAAGAACAACAAGAACAACAAGAGCAACAAGATCAACAAGAACAACGAGAACAACGAGAACAACGAGAACAACGGAAACAACGGAAACAACGAGAACAACAAGAACAACAAGAACAACAAGAACAACAAGAACAACAAGAACAAGAACAACAAGAACAACAAGAACAACAAGAACAACAAGAACAGTAAGAACAACAAGAACAACAAGAACAACAAGAACAACAAGAACAACAAGAACAACAGCAACGACAACAACAACAAGAACAACAGGAACAACAACAGCAAGAACAACAAGAACAACAAGAACAACAAGAGCAACAAGAACAACAAGAGCAACAAGAGCAACAAGAACAACAAGAACAACAAGAACAACAAGAGCAACAAGAACAACAAGAACAACAAGAACAAGAACAACAACATCTACCAGAACCACAACAACATGAACAACAAGAACAACAACAACAACAACAAGAACAAGAACAACAAGAACAAGGACAACGGGAACAACAACAGCAAGAACAACAAGGACAAAAAGAATAACAAGAACAAGAAGAACAACAAGAACAACAAGAGCAACAAGAGCAACAATAACAACAAGAACAACAAGAACAACAAGAACAACAAGAGAAACAAGAACAACAAGAACAACTAGAACAACAAGAAAAACAAGAACGACAAGAACAACAAGAACAACAACAGCAACAACAACAACAAGGACAACAAGAACAACAAGAACAAAAAGAACAACAAGAACAACAAGAACAACGAGAACAACGAGAACAACGAGAACAACGAGAACAACGAGAACTACGAGAACAACGAGAACAACGAGGACAACAAGAACAACAAGAACAACGAGAACAACGAGAACAACTAGAACACCGGAAACAACGAGAACAACAAAAGCAACAAGAGCAACAAGAGCAGCAAGAACAACAAGAACAACAACAACAACAAGAACAACAAGAACAAGAATAACAAGAACAACAACAACAAGAACAACAACAACAAGAACAACAAGAACAACAAGAACAACAAGAACAACAAGAACAGTAAGAACAACAAGAAGAACAATAAGAACAAGAAGAAGAAGAACAACAAGAATAACAAGAACAACAACAAGAAGAAGAACATCAAGAACAACAAGAACAACAAGAACAACAAGAACAACAAGAACAACAAGAACAACAAGAACAACAAGAACAACAAGAACAACAAGAACAACAAGAACAACAAGAACAACAAGAACAACAAGAACAAGAAGAACAACAAGAACAACAACAACATGAACAACAAGAGCAACAACAACCAGAACAACAAGAACAACAACAACAAGTACAACAAGAACAAAATCGACAAGAACAACAAGAACAACAAGAACAACAGGAACAAGAACAACAGGAACAAGAACGACAAGAACAACAAGAACAACAGCAACATGAACAACCAGAACAACAAGAACAACAAGAACAACAAGAACAACAAGAACAACAAGAACAACAAGAACAACAAGAACAACAAGAACAACAAGAACAACAAGAACAACAAGAACAACAAGAACAACAAGAACAACAAGAACAACAAGAACAACAAGAACAACAACAACGACAACAAGAACAAGAACAAGAACAACAGGAACAACAACAGCAAGAACAACAAGAAGAAGAAGAACAACAAGAACAACAAGAGCAACAAGAACAACTAGAACAACAACAACATGAACAACAAGAGCAACAACAACCAGAACAACAAGAACAACAACAACAAGTACAACAAGAACAAAAACGACAAGAACAACAAGAACAACAAGAACAACAGGAACAAGAACGACAAGAACAACAGCAACATGAACAACAAGAACAACAAGAACAACAAGAACAACAAGAACAACAAGAACAACAAGAACAACAAGAACAACAAGAACAACGAGAACAACGAGAACAACGAGAACAACGAGAGCAACGAGAACAACGGAAACAATGAGAACAACAAGAGCAACAAGAGCAACAAGAACAACAAGAACAACAAGAACAACAAGAACAACAAGAACAACAAGAACAACAAGAACAACAAGAACAACAAGAACAACAAGAACAACAAGAACAACAAGAACAACAAGAACAACAAGAACAACAAGAACAACAAGAACAACAAGAACAACAAGAACAACAAGAACAACAAGAACAACAAGAACAACAAGAACAACAAGAACAACAAGAACAACAAGAACAACAAGAACAACAAGAACAACAAGAACAACAAGAACAACAAGAACAACAAGAACAACAAGAACAACAAGAGCAACAAGAACAACAAGAGCAACAAGAACAACAAGAACAACAAGAACATCAAGAACAACAAGAACAACAAGAACAACAACAACGACAACAACAACAAGAACAAGAACAACAGGAACAACAACAGCAAGAACAACAAGAACAACAAGAACAACAAGAGCAACAAGAACAACAAGAGCAACAAGAACAACAAGAACAACAAGAGCAACAAGAACAACAAGAACAAGAACAACAACATCTACCAGAACCACAACAACATGAACAACAAGAACAACAACAACAACAACATCAACAACAACAAGAACAACAAGAACAAGAACAACGGGAACAACAACAGCAAGAACAACAAGGACAAAAAGAATAACAAGAACAAGAAGAACAACAAGAACAACAAGAGCAACAAGAGCAACAATAACAACAAGAACAACAAGAACAACAAGAACAACAAGAAAAACAAGAACAACAAGAAAAACAAGAACGACAAGAACAACAAGAACAACAACAGCAACAACAACAACAAGGACAACAAGAACAACAAGAACAAAAAGAACAACAAGAACAACAAGAACAACGAGAACAACGAGAACAACGAGAACAACGAGAACAACGAGAATAACGAGAACAATGAGAACAACGAGGACAACAAGAACAACAAGAACAACAAGAACAACAAGAGAAACAAGAACAACAAGAACAACGAGAACAACGAGAACAACTAGATCACCGGAAACAACGAGAACAACAAAAGCAACAAGAGCAACAAGAGCAGCAAGAACAACATGAACAACAACAACAACAAGAACAACAAGAACAAGAATAACAACAAGAACAACAAGAACAACAAGAACAACAAGAACAACAAGAACAACAAGAACAACAAGAACAACAAGAACAACAAGAACAACAAGAACAACAAGAACAACAAGAACAACAACAACATGAACAACAAGAGCAACAACAACCAGAACAACAAGAACAACAACAACAAGTACAACAAGAACAAAATCGACAAGAACAACAAGAACAACAAGAACAACAGGAACAAGAACAACAGGAACAAGAACGACAAGAACAACAAGAACAACAGCAACATGAACAACCAGAACAACAAGAACAACAAGAACAACAAGAACAACAAGAACAACAAGAACAACAAGAACAACAAGAACAACAAGAACAACAAGAACAACAAGAACAACAAGAACAACAAGAGCAACAAGAACAACAACAACGACAACAAGATCAAGAACAAGAACAACAGGAACAACAACAGCAAGAACAACAAGAAGAAGAAGAACAACAAGAACAACAAGTGCAACAAGAGCAACAAGAACAAGAAGAACAACAAGAACAACAAGAACAACAAGAACAACAAGAACAACAAGAACAACAAGAAAAACAAGAACAACAAGAACAACTAGAACAACAACAACATGAACAACAAGAGCAACAACAACCAGAACAACAAGAACAACAACAACAAGTACAACAAGAACAAAAACGACAAGAACAACAAGAACAACAAGAACAACAGGAACAAGAACGACAAGAACAACAGCAACATGAACAACAAGATCAACAAGAACAACAAGAACAACAAGAACAACGAGAACAACGAGAACAACGAGAACAACGAGAGCAACGAGAACAACGGAAACAATGAGAACAACAAGAGCAACAAGAGCAACAAGAACAACAAGAACAACAAGAACAACAAGAACAACATGAACAACAAGAACAACAAGAACAACAAGAACAACAAGAACAACAAGAACAATAAGAACAACAAGAACAACAAGAACAACAAGAACAACAAGAACAACAAGAACAACAAGAGCAACAAGAACAACAAGAACAACAAGAACAACAAGAACAACAAGAACAACAAGAACAACAAGAACAACAAGAACAACAAGAACAACAAGAACAACAAGAACAACAAGAACAACAAGAACAACAAGAACAACAAGAACAACAAGAACAACAAGAACAACAAGAACATCAAGAACAACAAGAACATCAAGAACAACAAGAACAACAAGAACAACAACAACGACAACAACAACAAGAACAAGAACAACAGGAACAACAACAGCAAGAACAACAAGAACAACAAGAACAACAAGAGCAACAAGAACAACAAGAGCAACAAGAACAACAAGAACAACAAGAACAACAAGAGCAACAAGAACAACAAGAACAAGAACAACAACATCTACCAGAACCACAACAACATGAACAACAAGAACAACAACAACAACAACATCAACAAGAACAAGAACAACAAGAACAAGAACAACGGGAACAACAACAGCAAGAACAACAAGGACAAAAAGAATAACAAGAACAAGAAGAACAACAAGAACAACAAGAGCAACAAGAACAACAAGAACAACAAGAACAACAAGAACAACAAGAACAACAAGAACAACAAGAACAACAAGAACAACAACAACGACAACAAGAACAACAAGAACAACAAGAACAACAAGAACAACAACAACGACAACAAGAACAAGAACAAGAACAACAGGAACAACAACAGCAAGAACAACAACAAGAAGAAGAACAACAAGAACAACAAGAGCAACAAGAGCAACAAGAACAAGAAGAACAACAAGAACAACAAGAACAACAAGAACAACAAGAACAACAAGAAAAACAAGAACAACAAGAACAACTAGAACAACAACAACATGAACAACGAGAGCAACAACAACCAGAACAACAAGAACAATAACAACAAGTACAACAAGAACAAAAACGACAAGAACAACAAGAACAACAAGAACAACAGGAACAAGAACGACAAGAACAACAGCAACATGAACAACAAGAACAACAAGAACAACAAGAACAACAAGAACAACGAGAACAACGAGAACAACGAGAACAACGAGAACAACGAGAGCAACGAGAACAACGGAAACAATGAGAACAACAAGAGCAACAAGAGCAACAAGAACAACAAGAACAACAAGAACAACAAGAACAACAAGAACAACAAGAACAACAAGAACAACAAGAACAACAAGAACAACAAGAACAACAAGAACAACAAGAACAACAAGAACAACAAGAACAACAAGAACAACAAGAACAACAAGAACAACAAGAACAACAAGAACAACAAGAACAACAAGAACAACAAGAACAACAAGAACAACAAGAACAACAAGAACAACAAGAACAACAAGAACAACAAGAACAACAAGAACAACAAGAACAACAAGAACAACAAGAACAACAAGAACAACAAGAACAACAAGAACAACAAGAACAACAAGAACAACAAGAACAACAAGAACAACAAGAACAACAAGAACAACAAGAACAACAAGAACAACAAGAACAACAAGAACAACAAGAACAACAAGAACAACAAGAACAACAAGAACAACAAGAACAACAAGAACAACAAGAACATCAAGAACAACAAGAACAACAAGAACAACAACAACGACAACAACAACAAGAACAAGAACAACAGGAACAACAACAGCAAGAACAACAAGAACAACAAGAACAACAAGAGCAACAAGAACAACAAGAGCAACAAGAACAACAAGAACAACAAGAACAACAAGAGCAACAAGAACAACAAGAACAAAAACGACAAGAACAACAAGAACAACAAGAACAACAAGAACAACAAGAACAACAAGAACAACAAGAACAACAAGAACAACAAGAACAACAAGAACAACAAGAACAACAAGAACAACAAGAACATCAAGAACAACAAGAACAACAAGAACAACAACAACGACAACAACAACAAGAACAAGAACAACAGGAACAACAACAGCAAGAACAACAAGAACAACAAGAACAACAAGAGCAACAAGAACAACAAGAGCAACAAGAACAACAAGAACAACAAGAACAACAAGAGCAACAAGAACAACAAGAACAAGAACAACAACATCTACCAGAACCACAACAACATGAACAACAAGAACAACAACAACAACATCAACAACAACAAGAACAACAAGAACAAGAACAACGGGAACAACAACAGCAAGAACAACAAGGACAAAAAGAATAACAAGAACAAGAAGAACAACAAGAACAACAAGAGCAACAAGAGCAACAATAACAACAAGAACAACAAGAACAACAACAACAAGAACAACAAGAACAACAAGAACAACAAGAACAACAAGAACAACAAGAGCAACAAGATCAACAAGAACAACGAGAACAACGAGAACAACGAGAACAACGGAAACAACGAGAACAACAAGAGCATCAAAAGCAACAAGAGCAACAAGAACAACAAGAACAACAACAACAAGAACAACAAGAACAACAAGAACAACAAGAACAGTAAGAACAGTAAGAACAACAAGAAGAACAACTACAACAAGAACAACGAGAACAGTAAGAACAACAAGAAGAACAATAAGAACAAGAAGAAGAAGAACAACAAGAATAACAAGAACAACAACAAGAAGAAGAACATGAAGAACAACAAGAACAACAAGAACAACAAGAACAACAAGAACAACAAGAACAACAAGAACAACAAGAACAACAAGAACAACAAGAACAACAAGAGCAACAAGAACAACAAGAACAACAAGAACAACAAGAACAACAAGAACAACAAGAACAACAAGAACAACAAGAACAACAAGAACAACAAGAACAACAAGAACAACAAGAACAACAAGAACAACAAGAACAACAAGAACAACAAGAACAACAAGAACAACAAGAACAACAAGAACAACACCAACATGAACAACAAGAGCAACAACAACCAGAACAACAAGAACAAGAACAACAAGAACAACAAGAACAAGAACAGCAAGGACAACAACAACAAGAACTACATGAACAACAACAACAACAAGATCAACAAGAACAACAAGAACAAGTACAACAAGATCAACAAGAACAACAGCAACAAGAACAACAAGAACAACAAGAACAACAAGAACAACAAGAACAACAAGAACAACAAGAACAACAAGAACAACAAGAACAACAAGAACAACAAGAACAACAAGAACAACAAGAACAACAAGAACAACAAGAACAACAAGAACAACAAGAACAACAAGAACAACAAGAACAACAAGAACAACAAGAACAACAAGAACAACAAGAACAACAAGAACAACAAGAACAACAAGAACAACAAGAACAACAAGAACAACAAGAACAACAAGAACAACAAGAACATCAAGAACAACAAGAACAACAAGAACAACAACAACGACAACAACAACAAGAACAAGAACAACAGGAACAACAACAGCAAGAACAACAAGAACAACAAGAACAACAAGAGCAACAAGAACAACAAGAGCAACAAGAACAACAAGAACAACAAGAACAACAAGAGCAACAAGAACAACAAGAACAAAAACGACAAGAACAACAAGAACAACAAGAACAACAAGAACAACAAGAACAACAAGAACAACAAGAACAACAAGAACAACAAGAACAACAAGAACAACAAGAACATCAAGAACAACAAGAACAACAAGAACAACAACAACGACAACAACAACAAGAACAAGAACAACAGGAACAACAACAGCAAGAACAACAAGAACAACAAGAACAACAAGAGCAACAAGAACAACAAGAGCAACAAGAACAACAAGAACAACAAGAACAACAAGAGCAACAAGAACAACAAGAACAAGAACAACAACATCTACCAGAACCACAACAACATGAACAACAAGAACAACAACAACAACATCAACAACAACAAGAACAACAAGAACAAGAACAACGGGAACAACAACAGCAAGAACAACAAGGACAAAAAGAATAACAAGAACAAGAAGAACAACAAGAACAACAAGAGCAACAAGAGCAACAATAACAACAAGAACAACAAGAACAACAACAACAAGAACAACAAGAACAACAAGAACAACAAGAACAACAAGAACAACAAGAGCAACAAGATCAACAAGAACAACGAGAACAACGAGAACATCGAGAACAACGGAAACAACGAGAACAACAAGAGCATCAAAAGCAACAAGAGCAACAAGAACAACAAGAACAACAACAACAAGAACAACAAGAACAACAAGAACAACAAGAACAGTAAGAACAGTAAGAACAACAAGAAGAACAACTACAACAAGAACAACGAGAACAGTAAGAACAACAAGAAGAACAATAAGAACAAGAAGAAGAAGAACAACAAGAATAACAAGAACAACAACAAGAAGAAGAACATGAAGAACAACAAGAACAACAAGAACAACAAGAACAACAAGAACAACAAGAACAACAAGAACAACAAGAACAACAAGAACAACAATAAGAACAAGAAGAAGAAGAACAACAAGAATAACAAGAACAACAACAAGAAGAAGAACATGAAGAACAACAAGAACAACAAGAACAACAAGAACAACAAGAACAACAAGAACAACAAGAACAACAAGAACAACAAGAACAACAAGAACAACAAGAACAACAAGAACAACAAGAACAACAAGAACAACACCAACATGAACAACAAGAGCAACAACAACCAGAACAACAAGAACAAGAACAACAAGAACAACAAGAACAAGAACAGCAAGGACAACAACAACAAGAACTACATGAACAACAACAACAACAAGATCAACAAGAACAACAAGAACAAGTACAACAAGATCAACAAGAACAACAGCAACAAGAACAACAAGAACAACAAGAACAACAAGAACAAGAACAACAACATCAAGCAGAACAACAACGACATGAACAACATGAATAACAACAACAACAAGGGCAACAAGTACAAGAAGAACCAAAAGAACAACAAGAACAACAAGAACAACGAGAACAACGAGAACAACGAGAGCAACGAGAACAACGGAAACAATGAGAACAACAAGAGCAACAAAAGCAACAAGATCAACAAGAACAACAAGAACAACAAGAACAACAAGAACAACAAGAACAACAAGAACAACAAGAACAACAAGAATAACAAGAACAACAAGAACAACAAGAACAACAAGAACAACAAGAACAACAAGAAGAACAAGAACAACAAGAACAACAAGAACAAAAAGAACAACAAGAACAACAAGAACAACAAGAACAACAAGAACAACAAGAACAACAAGAACAACAAGAACAACAAGAACAACAAGAACAACAAGAACAACAAGAACAACAAGAACAACAAGAACAACAAGAACAGCAAGAACAAGAAGAAGAAGAAGAACAACAAGAACAACAAGAGCAACAAGAGCAACAAGAACAAGAAGAACAACAAGAACAACAAGAACAACAAGAATAACAAGAAAAACAAGAACAACAAGAACAACTAGAACAACAAGAACAACAAGAACAAGAACAACAACATCTACCAGAACCACAACAACATGAACAACAAGAACAACAACAACAACAACATCAACAACAACAAGAACAACAAGAACAAGAACAACGGGAACAACAACAGCAAGAACAACAAGGACAAAAAGAATAACAAGAACAAGAAGAACAACAATAACAACAAGAACAACAAGAACAACAAGAACAACAAGAACAACAAGAAAAACAAGAACAATAAGAACAACAAGAACAACAACAACATGAACAACAAGAACAACAAGAACAACAGCAACATGAACGGAAACAACAACAAGAAGAAGAACATCAAGAACAACAAGTACAACAAGAACAACAAGAAGAACAAGAACAACAAGAACAACAAGAACAACAAGAACAACAAGAACAACAAGAACAACAAGAACAACAAGAACAACAAGAACAACAAGAACAACAAGAACAGCAAGAACAAGAAGAACAACAAGAACAACAACAACATGAACAACAAGAGCATCAACAACAAGAACAACAAGAACAACAACAACAAGTACAACAAGAACAAAAACGACAAGAACAACAAGAACAACAAGAGCAACAAGATCAACAAGAACAACGAGAACAACAAGAACAACAAGAACAACAAGAACAACAAGAACAACAAGAACAACAAGAACAACAAGAACAAGAACAACAAGAACAACAAGAACAACAAGAACAACAAGAACAGTAAGAACAACAAGAACAACAAGAACAACAAGAAAAACAAGAACAACAAGAACAACTAGAACAACAAGAAAAACAAGAACGACAAGAACAACTAGAACAACAACAGCAACAACAACAACAAGGACAACAAGAACAACAAGAACAACAACATCAACCAGAACAACAACAACAAGAACAACAACAGCAACAACAACAGCAAGAACAACAAGAACAACAAGAACAAGAACAACGAGAACAACAAGAACAACAAGAACAACAAGAACAACAAGAACAACAAGAACAACAAGAACAACAAGAACAACAAGAACAACAAGAACAACAAGAACAACAAGAACAACAAGAACAACAAGAACAACAAGAACAACAACAACGACAACAACAACAAGAACAAGAACAACAGGAACAACAACAGCAAGAACAACAAGAACAACAAGAACAACAAGAGCAACAAGAACAACAAGAGCAACAAGAGCAACAAGAACAACAAGAACAACAAGAGCAACAAGAACAACAAGAACAACAAGAACAAGAACAACAACATCTACCAGAACCACAACAACATGAACAACAAGAACAACAACAACAACAACAAGAACAAGAACAACAAGAACAAGGACAACGGGAACAACAACAGCAAGAACAACAAGGACAAAAAGAATAACAAGAACAAGAAGAACAACAAGAACAACAAGAGCAACAAGAGCAACAATAACAACAAGAACAACAAGAACAACAAGAGAAACAAGAACAACAAGAACAACTAGAACAACAAGAAAAACAAGAACGACAAGAACAACAAGAACAACAACAGCAACAACAACAACAAGGACAACAAGAACAACAAGAACAAAAAGGACAACAAGAACAACGAGAACAACGAGAACAACGAGAACAACGAGAACACAGAGAACAACGAGAACAACGAGGACAACAAGAACAACAAGAACAACGAGAACAACAAGAATAAAAAGAACAACAAGAACAACAAGAACAACGAGAACAACGAGAACAACGAGAACAACAAGAACAACAAGAACAACAAGAACAACAAGAACAACAAGAACAACAAGAACAACGAGAACAACGAGAACAACGAGAACAACGAGAACAACGAGAACAACGAGAACAACGAGAACAACGAGAACAACAAGAACAACAAGAACAACAAGAACAACAAGAACAACAAGAACAACAAGAACAACAAGAACAACAAGAACAACAAGAACAACAAGAACAACAAGAACAAGAACAACAAGAACAACAAGAACAACAGGAACAACAAGAGCAACAAGATCAACAAGAACAACGAGAACAACGAGAACAACGGAAACAACGAGAACAACAAGAGCAACAAAAGCAACAAGAGCAACAAGAACAACAAGAACAACAAGAACAACAACAACAACAAGAACAACAAGAACAAGAACAACAAGAACAACAACAAAAAGAACAACAACAACAAGAACAACAAGAACAACAAGAACAACAAGAACAGTAAGAACAACAAGAAGAACAATAAGAACAAGAAGAAGAAGAACAACAAGAATAACAAGAACAACAACAAGAAGAAGAACATCAAGAACAACAAGAACAACAAGAACAACAAGAACATCAAGAACAACAAGAACAACAAGAACAACAAGTACAACAAGATCAACAAGAACAACAGCAACAAGAACAACAAGAACAACAAGAACGACAAGAACAACAACAACAACAACAACAACAACAAGTACAGGAACAACAGGAACAACAGCAGCAAGAACAACAAGAACAACAAGAACAACAAGAGCAACAAGAACAACCAGAACAACAAGAACAAGAACAACAACATCAACCAGAACCACAACAACATGAACAACAAGAACAACAACAACAACAACAGCAAGAACAACAAGAGCAAGGACAACGGGAACAACAACAGCAAGAACAACAAGGACAAAAAGAATAACAAGAGCAAGAAGAACAACAAGAACAACAAGAACAACAAGAACAACAAGAACAACAAGAACAACAAGAACAACAAGAACAACAAGAACAACAAGAACAACAAGAACAACAACAACGACAACAACAACAAGAACAAGAACAACAGGAACAACAACAGCAAGAACAACAAGAACAACAAGAACAACAAGAGCAACAAGAACAACAAGAGCAACAAGAACAACAAGAACAACAAGAACAACAAGAGCAACAAGAACAACAAGAACAACAAGAACAAGAACAACATCATCTACCAGAACCACAACAACATGAACAACAAGAACAACAACAACAACAACAACAACAACAAGAACAACAAGAACAAGAACAACGGGAACAACAACAGCAAGAACAACAAGGACAAAAAGAATAACAAGAACAAGAAGAACAACAAGAACAACAATAGCAACAAGAGCAACAATAACAACAAGAACAACAAGAACAACAAGAACAACAAGAAAAACAAGAACAACAAGAACAACAAGAACAACAAGAACAACAAGAACAACAAGAACAACAAGAACAACAAGAACAACAACAACAACAAGAACAACAAGAACAACAACAACATGAACAACAAGAGCAACAACAACCAGAACAACAAGAACAACAACAACAAGTACAACAAGAACAAGAACGACAAGAACAACAAGAACAACAAGAACAACTGGAACAAGAACGACAAGAACAATAAGAACAACAGGAACAACAGGAACAACAAGAACAACAAGAACAACAAGAACAACAAGAACAACAAGAACAATAAGAACAACAAGAACAACAAGAACATCAAGAACAACAAGAACAACAAGAACAACAAGAACAACAAGAACAACAAGAACAACAAGAACAACAAGAACAACAAGAACAACAAGAACAAGAAGAACAACAAGAACAACAAGAACAACAAGAACAACTAGAACAAGAACAACAGGAACAACAACAACAAGGACAACAAGAACAACAACAACAAGATCAACAAGAACAACAAGAACAACTAGAACAACAACAACATGAACAACAAGAGCAACAACAACCAGAACAACAAGAACAACAACAACAAGTACAACAAGAACAAAAACGACAAGAACAACAAGAACAACAAGAACAACAGGAACAAGAACGACAAGAACAACAGCAACATGAACAACAAGAACAACAAGAACAACGAGAACAACGAGAACAACGAGAACAACGAGAACAACGGAAACAATGAGAACAACAAGAGCAACAAGAGCAACAAGAGCAACAAGAACAACAAGAACAACAAGAACAACAAGAACAACAAGAACAACAAGAACAACAAGAACAACAAGAACAACAAGAACAACAAGAACAAGAAGAACAACAAGAACAACAAGAACAACAAGAACAACAACAACGACAACAACAACAAGAACAAGAACAACAGGAACAACAACAGCAAGAACAACAAGAACAACAAGAACAACAAGAGCAACAAGAACAACAAGAACAACAAGAACAACAAGAACAACAAGAGCAACAAGAACAACAAGAACAACAAGAACAAGAACAACATCATCTACCAGAACCACAACAACATGAACAACAAGAACAGCAACAACAACAACAACAACAAGAACAAGAACAACGGGAACAACAACAGCAAGAACAACAAGGACAAAAAGAATAACAAGAACAAGACGAACAACAAGAACAACAATAGCAACAAGAGCAACAATAACAACAAGAACAACAAGAACACCAAGAACAACAAAAACAACAAGAAAAACAAGAACAACAAGAACAACTAGAACAACAAGAACAACAAGAACAACAACAGCAACAACAACAACAAGGACAACAAGAACAACAAGAACCAAAAGAACAACGAGAACAACAAGGACAACGAGAACAACGAGAACAACGAGAACAACAAGAACAACGAGAACAACGAGAACAACGAGGACAACAAGAACAACAAGAACAACAAGAACAACAAGAACATC
>NW_027476098.1:1732500-1780000 GCF_051020955.1 Megalopta genalis
AAGAACAACAAGAACAACAACAGCAACAACAACAACAAGGACAACAAGAACAACAAGAACAAAAAGGACAACAAGAACAACGAGAACAACGAGAACAACGAGAACAACGAGAACAACGAGAACAACGAGAACAACGAGGACAACAAGAACAACAAGAACAACGAGAACAACAAGAACAAAAAGAACAACAAGAACAACAAGAACAACGAGAACAACGAGAACAACGAGAACAACAAGAACAACAAGAACAACAAGAACAACAAGAACAACAAGAACAACAAGAACAACAAGAACCACAAGAACAACAAGAACAAAAAGAACAACAAGAACAACGAGAACAACGAGAACAACGAGAACAACGAGAAAAACAAGAACAACAAGAACAACAAGAACAACAAGAACATCAAGAACAACAAGAACAACAAGAACAACAAGAACAAGAACAACAAGAACAACAAGAACAACAGGAACAACAAGAGCAACAAGAGCAACAAGAACAACGAGAACAACGAGAACAACGGAAACAACGAGAACAACAAGAGCAACAAAAGCAACAAGAGCAACAAGAACAACAAGAACAACAACAACAACAAGAACAACAAGAACAAGAACAACAAGAACAACAACAACAAGAACAACAACAACAAGAACAACAACAACAAGAACAACAAGAACAACAAGAACAACAAGAACAACAAGAACAACAAGAACAGTAAGAACAACAAGAAGAACAATAAGAACAAGAAGAAGAAGAACAACAAGAATAACAAGAACAACAACAAGAAGAAGAACATCAAGAACAACAAGAACAACAAGAACAACAAGAACAACAAGAACATCAAGAACAACAAGAACAACAAGAACAAAAAGTACAACAAGATCAACAAGAACAACAGCAACAAGAACAACAAGAACAACAAGAACAACAAGAACAACAAGAACGACAAGAACAACAACAACAACAACAACAACAACAACAACAAGTACAGGAACAACAGGAACAACAACAGCAAGAACAACAAGAACAACAAGAACAACAAGAGCAACAAGAACAACAAGAACAAGAACAACAACATCAACCAGAACCACAACAACATGAACAACAAGAACAACAACAACAACAACAACAACAGCAAGAACAACAAGAGCAAGGACAACGGGAACAACAACAGCAAGAACAACAAGGACAAAAAGAATAACAAGAGCAAGAAGAACAACAAGAACAACAAGAACAACAAGAACAACAAGAACAACAAGAACAACAAGAACAACAAGAACAACAAGAACAACAAGAACAACAAGAACAACAAGAACAACAAGAACAACAAGAACAACAAGAACAACAAGAACAAGAACAACAAGAACAACAAGAACAACAAGAACAACAAGAACAGTAAGAACAACAAGAACAACAAGAACAACAAGAACAACAAGAACAACAAGAACAACAAGAACAACAAGAACAACAAGAACAACAAGAACAACAAGAACAACAAGAACAACAAGAACAACAAGAACAACAAGAACAACAAGAACAACAAGATCAACAAGAACAACAAGAACAACAAGAACAACAAGAACAACAAGAACAACAAGAACAACAAGAACAACAAGAACAACAAGAACAAGAAGAACAACAAGAACAACAACAACATGAACAACAAGAGCAACAACAACCAGAACAACAAGGAAAACAACAACAAGTACAACAAGAACAAAAACGACAAGAACAACAAGAACAACAAGAACAACAGGAACAACAACAGCAAGAACAACAAGAAGAAGAAGAACAACAAGAACAACAAGAACAACAAGAGCAACAAGAACAACAAGAACAACAAGAACAAGAACAACAACATCTACGAGAACCACAACAACATGAACAACAAGAACAACAACAACAACAACAACAACAACAACAAAAACAAGAACAACAAGAACAAGAACAACGGGAACAACAACAGCAAGAACAACAAGGACAAAAAGAATAACAAGAACAAGAAGAACAACAAGAACAACAAGAGCAACAAGAGCAACAATAACAACAAGAACAACAAGAACAACAAGAACAACAAGAAAAACAAGAACAACAAGAACAACTAGAACAACAAGAAAAACAAGAACGACAAGAACAACTAGAACAACAACAGCAACAACAACAACAAGGACAACAAGAACAACAAGAACAAGATCAACAAGAACAACAAGAACAACAGCAACATGAACAACAAGAACAACAAGAACAACAAGAACAACAAGAACAACAAGAACAACAAGAACAACAAGAACAACAACAACAAGATCAACAAGAACAACAAGAACAACAGCAACATGAACAACAAGAACAACAAGAACAACAAGAACAACAAGAACAACGAGAACAACAAGAACAACGAGAACAACAAGAACAACAAGAACAACAAGAACAACAAGAACAACAAGAACAACAAGAACAACAAGAACAACAAGAACAACAAGAACAACAAGAACAACAAGAACAACAAGAACAACAAGAACAACAAGAACAACAAGAACAACAAGAACAACAAGAACAACAACAACGACAACAACAACAAGAACAACAAGAACAACAAGAACAACAAGAACAACAAGAACAACGAGAACAACGAGAACAACGAGAGCAACGAGAACAACGGAAGCAATGAGAACAACAAGAGCAACAAAAGCAACAAGATCAACAAGAACAACAAGAACAACAAGAACAACAAGAACAACAAGAGCAACAAGAACAACCAGAACAACAAGAACAAGAACAACAACATCAACCAGAACCACAACAACATGAACAACAAGAACAACAACAACAACAACAACAACAGCAAGAACAACAAGAGCAAGGACAACGGGAACAACAACAGCAAGAACAACAAGGACAAAAAGAATAACAAGAACAACAAGAACAACAAGAACAACAAGAACAACAAGAACAAAAAGAACAACAACAACGACAACAACAACAAGAACAAGAACAACAGGAACAACAACAGCAAGAACAACAAGAACAACAAGAACAACAAGAACAACAAGAACAACAAGAACAACAAGAACAACAAGAACAACAAGAACAACAAGAACAACAAGAACAACAAGAACAACAAGAACAACAAGAGCAACAAGAACAACAAGAACAACAAGAACAAGAACAACATCATCTACCAGAACCACAACAACATGAACAACAAGAACAACAACAACAACAACAACAACAAGAACAAGAACAACGGGAACAACAACAGCAAGCACAACAAGGACAAAAAGAATAACAAGAACAAGACGAACAACAAGAACAACAATAGCAACAAGAGCAACAATAACAACAAGAACAGCAAGAACAACAAGAACAACAAGAACCAAAAGAACAACGAGAACAACAAGAACAACGAGAACAACGAGAACAACGAGAACAACGAGAACAACGAGAACAACGAGAACAACGAGAACAACGAGAACAACGAGGAAAACAAGAACAAGAACAACAAGAACAACAAGAACAACAAGAGCAACAAGATCAACAAGAACAACGAGAACAACGAGATTTACGGAAACAACGAGAACAACAAGAGCAACAAAAGCAACAAGAGCAACAAGAACAACAAGAACAACAACAACAACAAGAACAACAAGAACAAGAATAACAAGAACAACAACAACAAGAACAACAAGAACAACAACAACAACAAGAACAACAAGAACAAGAATAACAAGAACAACAACAACAAGAACAACAAGAACAACAAGAACAACGAGAAAACCAAGAACAACAAGAACAGTAAGAACAACAAGAAGAACAATAAGAACAAGAAGAAGAAGAACAACAAGAATAACAAGAACAACAACAAGAAGAAGAACATCAAGAACAACAAGAACAACAAGGACAACAAGAACAACAAGAACAACAAGAACAACGAGAACAACGAGAACAACGAGAACAACGAGAACAACGAGAACAACGAGGACAACAAGAACAACAAGAACAACAAGAACAACAAGAACAACAAGAACATCAAGAACTACAAGAACAACAAGAACAACAACAACAAGAACAACAAGAACAACAAGAACAACAAGAACAACAAGAGCAACGAGAACAACGGAAACAACGAGAACAACAAGAGCAACGAAAGCAACAAGAGCAACAAGAGCAACAAGAACAACAAGAACATCAAGAACAACAAGAACAACAAGAACAACAAGAACAACAAGAACAACAAGAACAACAAGAACAACAAGAACAACAAGGACAACAAGAACAACAAGAACCAAAAGAACAACGAGAACAACAAGAACAACGAGAACAACGAGAACAACGAGAACAACGAGAACAACGAGAACAACGAGAACAACGAGAACAACGAGAACAACGAGGACAACAAGAACAACAAGAAAAACAAGAACAACAAGAACATCAAGAACAACAAGAACATCAAGAACAACAACAACAAGAACAACAAGAACAACAAGAACAACAAGAGCAACAAGATCAACAAGAACAACGAGAACAACGAGAACAACGAGAACAACGGAAACAACGAGAACAACAAGAGCAACAAAAGCAACAAGAGCAACAAGAACAACAAGAACAACAACAACAACAAGAACAACAAGAACAAGAATAACAAGAACAACAACAACAAGAACAACAAGAACAACAACAACAAGAACAACAAGAACAAGAATAACTAGAACAACAACAACAAGAACAACAACAACAAGAACAACAAGAACAACAAGAACAACAAGAACAACAAGAACAACAAGAACAACAAGAACAGTAAGAACAACAAGAAGAACAATAAGAACAAGAAGAAGAAGAACAACAAGAATAACAAGAACAACAACAAGAAGAAGAACATCAAGAACAACAAGAACAACAAGAACAACGAGAACAACGAGAACAACGAGAACAACTAGAACAACGAGGACAACAAGAACAACAAGAACAACAAGAACAACAAGAACAACAAGAACAACAAGAACAACAACAACAAGAACAACAAGAACAACAAGAACAACAAGAGCAACGAGAACAACGGAAACAACGAGAACAACAAGAGCAACGAAAGCAACAAGAGCAACAAGAACAAGAATAACAAGAACAACAACAACAAGAACAACAAGAACAACAACAACAACAAGAACAACAAGAACAAGAATAACAAGAACAACAACAACAAGAACAACAAGAACAACAAGAACAACAAGAACAAGAATAACAAGAACAACAACAACAGGAACAACAACAACAAGAACAACAAGAACAACAAGAACAACAAGAACAACAAGAACAACAAGAACAACAAGAACAACAAGAACAACAAGAACAACAAGAACAACAAGAACAACAAGAACAACAAGAACAACAAGAACAACAAGAACAACAAGAACAACAAGAACAACAAGAACAACAAGAACAACAAGAACAACAAGAACAACAACAACATGAACAACAAGAGCAACAACAACCAGAACAACAAGAACAACAAGAACAACAAGAACAACAAGAACAACAAGAACAACAAGAACAACAAGAACAACAAGAACAGTAAGAACAACAAGAAGAACAATAAGAACAAGAAGAAGAAGAACAACAAGAATAACAAGAACAACAACAAGAAGAAGAACATCAAGAACAACAAGAACAACAAGAACAACAGGAACAACAAGAACAACAAGAACAACAAGAACAACAAGAACAACAAGAACAACAAGAACAACAAGAACAACAAGAACAACAAGAACAACAAGAACAACAAGAACAACAAGAACGACAAGAACAACAACAACAACAACAACAACAACAACAACAAGTACAGGAACAACAGGAACAACAACAGCAAGAACAACAAGAACAACAAGAACAACAAGAGCAACAAGAACAACAAGAACAAGAACAACAACATCAACCAGAACCACAACAACATGAACAACAAGAACAACAACAACAACAACAACAACAGCAAGAACAACAAGAGCAAGGACAACGGGAACAACAACAGCAAGAACAACAAGGACAAAAAGAATAACAAGAGCAAGAAGAACAACAAGAACAACAAGAACAACAAGAACAACAAGAACAACAAGAACAACAAGAACAACAAGAACAACAAGAACAACAAGAACAACAAGAACAACAAGAACAACAAGAACAACAAGAACAACAAGAACAACAAGAACAAGAACAACAAGAACAACAAGAACAACAAGAACAACAAGAACAGTAAGAACAACAAGAACAACAAGAACAACAAGAACAACAAGAACAACAAGAACAACAAGAACAACAAGAACAACAAGAACAACAAGAACAACAAGAACAACAAGAACAACAAGAACAACAAGAACAACAAGAACAACAAGATCAACAAGAACAACAAGAACAACAAGAACAACAAGAACAACAAGAACAACAAGAACAACAAGAACAACAAGAACAACAAGAACAAGAAGAACAACAAGAACAACAACAACATGAACAACAAGAGCAACAACAACCAGAACAACAAGGAAAACAACAACAAGTACAACAAGAACAAAAACGACAAGAACAACAAGAACAACAAGAACAACAGGAACAACAACAGCAAGAACAACAAGAAGAAGAAGAACAACAAGAACAACAAGAACAACAAGAGCAACAAGAACAACAAGAACAACAAGAACAAGAACAACAACATCTACGAGAACCACAACAACATGAACAACAAGAACAACAACAACAACAACAACAACAACAACAAAAACAAGAACAACAAGAACAAGAACAACGGGAACAACAACAGCAAGAACAACAAGGACAAAAAGAATAACAAGAACAAGAAGAACAACAAGAACAACAAGAGCAACAAGAGCAACAATAACAACAAGAACAACAAGAACAACAAGAACAACAAGAAAAACAAGAACAACAAGAACAACTAGAACAACAAGAAAAACAAGAACGACAAGAACAACTAGAACAACAACAGCAACAACAACAACAAGGACAACAAGAACAACAAGAACAAGATCAACAAGAACAACAAGAACAACAGCAACATGAACAACAAGAACAACAAGAACAACAAGAACAACAAGAACAACAAGAACAACAAGAACAACAAGAACAACAACAACAAGATCAACAAGAACAACAAGAACAACAGCAACATGAACAACAAGAACAACAAGAACAACAAGAACAACAAGAACAACGAGAACAACAAGAACAACGAGAACAACAAGAACAACAAGAACAACAAGAACAACAAGAACAACAAGAACAACAAGAACAACAAGAACAACAAGAACAACAAGAACAACAAGAACAACAAGAACAACAAGAACAACAAGAACAACAAGAACAACAAGAACAACAAGAACAACAAGAACAACAACAACGACAACAACAACAAGAACAACAAGAACAACAAGAACAACAAGAACAACAAGAACAACGAGAACAACGAGAACAACGAGAGCAACGAGAACAACGGAAGCAATGAGAACAACAAGAGCAACAAAAGCAACAAGATCAACAAGAACAACAAGAACAACAAGAACAACAAGAACAACAAGAGCAACAAGAACAACCAGAACAACAAGAACAAGAACAACAACATCAACCAGAACCACAACAACATGAACAACAAGAACAACAACAACAACAACAACAACAGCAAGAACAACAAGAGCAAGGACAACGGGAACAACAACAGCAAGAACAACAAGGACAAAAAGAATAACAAGAACAACAAGAACAACAAGAACAACAAGAACAACAAGAACAAAAAGAACAACAACAACGACAACAACAACAAGAACAAGAACAACAGGAACAACAACAGCAAGAACAACAAGAACAACAAGAACAACAAGAACAACAAGAACAACAAGAACAACAAGAACAACAAGAACAACAAGAACAACAAGAACAACAAGAACAACAAGAACAACAAGAACAACAAGAGCAACAAGAACAACAAGAACAACAAGAACAAGAACAACATCATCTACCAGAACCACAACAACATGAACAACAAGAACAACAACAACAACAACAACAACAAGAACAAGAACAACGGGAACAACAACAGCAAGCACAACAAGGACAAAAAGAATAACAAGAACAAGACGAACAACAAGAACAACAATAGCAACAAGAGCAACAATAACAACAAGAACAGCAAGAACAACAAGAACAACAAGAACCAAAAGAACAACGAGAACAACAAGAACAACGAGAACAACGAGAACAACGAGAACAACGAGAACAACGAGAACAACGAGAACAACGAGAACAACGAGAACAACGAGGAAAACAAGAACAAGAACAACAAGAACAACAAGAACAACAAGAGCAACAAGATCAACAAGAACAACGAGAACAACGAGATTTACGGAAACAACGAGAACAACAAGAGCAACAAAAGCAACAAGAGCAACAAGAACAACAAGAACAACAACAACAACAAGAACAACAAGAACAAGAATAACAAGAACAACAACAACAAGAACAACAAGAACAACAACAACAACAAGAACAACAAGAACAAGAATAACAAGAACAACAACAACAAGAACAACAAGAACAACAAGAACAACGAGAAAACCAAGAACAACAAGAACAGTAAGAACAACAAGAAGAACAATAAGAACAAGAAGAAGAAGAACAACAAGAATAACAAGAACAACAACAAGAAGAAGAACATCAAGAACAACAAGAACAACAAGGACAACAAGAACAACAAGAACAACAAGAACAACGAGAACAACGAGAACAACGAGAACAACGAGAACAACGAGAACAACGAGGACAACAAGAACAACAAGAACAACAAGAACAACAAGAACAACAAGAACATCAAGAACTACAAGAACAACAAGAACAACAACAACAAGAACAACAAGAACAACAAGAACAACAAGAACAACAAGAGCAACGAGAACAACGGAAACAACGAGAACAACAAGAGCAACGAAAGCAACAAGAGCAACAAGAGCAACAAGAACAACAAGAACATCAAGAACAACAAGAACAACAAGAACAACAAGAACAACAAGAACAACAAGAACAACAAGAACAACAAGAACAACAAGGACAACAAGAACAACAAGAACCAAAAGAACAACGAGAACAACAAGAACAACGAGAACAACGAGAACAACGAGAACAACGAGAACAACGAGAACAACGAGAACAACGAGAACAACGAGAACAACGAGGACAACAAGAACAACAAGAAAAACAAGAACAACAAGAACATCAAGAACAACAAGAACATCAAGAACAACAACAACAAGAACAACAAGAACAACAAGAACAACAAGAGCAACAAGATCAACAAGAACAACGAGAACAACGAGAACAACGAGAACAACGGAAACAACGAGAACAACAAGAGCAACAAAAGCAACAAGAGCAACAAGAACAACAAGAACAACAACAACAACAAGAACAACAAGAACAAGAATAACAAGAACAACAACAACAAGAACAACAAGAACAACAACAACAAGAACAACAAGAACAAGAATAACTAGAACAACAACAACAAGAACAACAACAACAAGAACAACAAGAACAACAAGAACAACAAGAACAACAAGAACAACAAGAACAACAAGAACAGTAAGAACAACAAGAAGAACAATAAGAACAAGAAGAAGAAGAACAACAAGAATAACAAGAACAACAACAAGAAGAAGAACATCAAGAACAACAAGAACAACAAGAACAACGAGAACAACGAGAACAACGAGAACAACTAGAACAACGAGGACAACAAGAACAACAAGAACAACAAGAACAACAAGAACAACAAGAACAACAAGAACAACAACAACAAGAACAACAAGAACAACAAGAACAACAAGAGCAACGAGAACAACGGAAACAACGAGAACAACAAGAGCAACGAAAGCAACAAGAGCAACAAGAACAAGAATAACAAGAACAACAACAACAAGAACAACAAGAACAACAACAACAACAAGAACAACAAGAACAAGAATAACAAGAACAACAACAACAAGAACAACAAGAACAACAAGAACAACAAGAACAAGAATAACAAGAACAACAACAACAGGAACAACAACAACAAGAACAACAAGAACAACAAGAACAACAAGAACAACAAGAACAACAAGAACAACAAGAACAACAAGAACAACAAGAACAACAAGAACAACAAGAACAACAAGAACAACAAGAACAACAAGAACAACAAGAACAACAAGAACAACAAGAACAACAAGAACAACAAGAACAACAAGAACAACAAGAACAACAACAACATGAACAACAAGAGCAACAACAACCAGAACAACAAGAACAACAAGAACAACAAGAACAACAAGAACAACAAGAACAACAAGAACAACAAGAACAACAAGAACAGTAAGAACAACAAGAAGAACAATAAGAACAAGAAGAAGAAGAACAACAAGAATAACAAGAACAACAACAAGAAGAAGAACATCAAGAACAACAAGAACAACAAGAACAACAGGAACAACAAGAACAACAAGAACAACAAGAACAACAAGAACAACAAGAACAACAAGAACAACAAGAACAACAAGAACAACAAGAACAACAAGAACAACAAGAACAACAAGAACAAGAAGAACAACAAGAACAACAAGAGCAACAACAACCAGAACAACAAGAACAACAACAACAAGTACAACAAGAACAAAAACGACAAGAACAACAAGAACAACAAGAACAACAGGAACAAGAACGACAAGAACAACAGCAACATGAACAACAAGAACAACAAGAACAACAAGAACAACAAGAACAACAAGAACAACAAGAACAACAAGAACATCAAGAACAACAAGAACAACAAGAACCAAAAGAACAACGAGAACAACAAGAACAACGAGAACAACGAGAACAACGAGAACAACGGAAACAACGAGAACAACAAGAGCAACAAAAGCAACAAGAGCAACAAGAACAACAAGAACAACAACAACAACAAGAACAACAAGAACAAGAATAACAAGAACAACAACAACAAGTACAACAAGAACAACAACAACAAGAACACAAAGAACAAGAATAACTAGAACAACAACAACAAGAACAACAACAACAAGAACAACAAGAACAACAAGAACAACAAGAACAACAAGAACAACAAGAACAACAAGAACAGTAAGAACAACAAGAAGAACAATAAGAACAAGAAGAAGAAGAACAACAAGAATAACAAGAACAACAACAAGAAGAAGAACATCAAGAACAACAAGAACAACAAGAACAACGAGAACAACGAGAACAACGAGAACAACTAGAACAACGAGGACAACAAGAACAACAAGAACAACAAGAACAACAAGAACAACAAGAACAACAAGAACAACAACAACAAGAACAACAAGAACAACAAGAACAACAAGAGCAACGAGAACAACGGAAACAACGAGAACAACAAGAGCAACGAAAGCAACAAGAGCAACAAGAACAACAAGAACAACAACAACAACAAGAACAACAAGAACAAGAATAACAAGAACAACAACAACAAGAACAACAAGAACAACAACAACAACAAGAACAACAAGAACAAGAATAACAAGAACAACAACAACAAGAACAACAAGAACAACAAGAACAACAAGAACAAGAATAACAAGAACAACAACAACAGGAACAACAACAACAAGAACAACAAGAACAACAAGAACAACAAGAACAACAAGAACAACAAGAACAACAAGAACAACAAGAACAACAAGAACAACAAGAACAACAAGAACAACAAGAACAACAAGAACAACAAGAACAACAAGAACAACAAGAACAACAAGAACAACAAGAACAACAAGAACAACAAGAACAACAAGAACAACAAGAACAACAAAAACAACAAGAACAAGAAGAACAACAAGAACAACAACAACATGAACAACAAGAGCAACAACAACCAGAACAACAAGAACAACAAGAACAACAAGAACAACAAGAACAACAAGAACAACAAGAACAACAAGAACAACAAGAACAGTAAGAACAACAAGAAGAACAATAAGAACAAGAAGAAGAAGAACAACAAGAATAACAAGAACAACAACAAGAAGAAGAACATCAAGAACAACAAGAACAACAAGAACAACAGGAACAACAAGAACAACAAGAACAACAAGAACAACAAGAACAACAAGAACAACAAGAACAACAAGAACAACAAGAACAACAAGAACAACAAGAACAACAAGAACAACAAGAACAAGAAGAACAACAAGAACAACAAGAGCAACAACAACCAGAACAACAAGAACAACAACAACAAGTACAACAAGAACAAAAACGACAAGAACAACAAGAACAACAAGAACAACAGGAACAAGAACGACAAGAACAACAGCAACATGAACAACAAGAACAACAAGAACAACAAGAACAACAAGAACAACAAGAACAACAAGAACAACAAGAACATCAAGAACAACAAGAACAACAAGAACAAGAAGAACAACAAGAACAACAAGAAAAACAAGAACAACAATAGCAACAAGATCAACAAGAACAACGAGAACAACGAGAACAACGAGAACAACGGAAACAACGAGAACACCAAGAGCAACAAAAGCAACAAGAGCAACAAGAACAACAAGAACAACAACAACAACAAGAACAACAAGAACAACAAGAACAACAAGAATAACAAGAGCAACAAGAACAACCAGAACAACAAGAACAAGAACAACAACATCAACCAGAACCACAACAACATGAACAACAAGAACAACAACAACAACAACAACAGGAAGAACAACAAGAGCAAGGACAACGGGAACAACAACAGCAAGAACAACAAGGACAAAAAGAATAACAAGAAGAACAACAAGAACAACAAGATCAACAAGAACAACAAGATCAACAAGAACAACAACAACGACAACAACAACAAGAACAAGAACAACAGGAACAACAACAGCAAGAACAACAAGAACAACAAGAACAACAAGAACAACAAGAACAACAAGAACAACAAGAACAACAAGAACAACAAGAACAACAAGAACAACAAGAGCAACAAGAACAACAAGAACAACAAGAACAACAAGAACAACAAGAACAACAAGAACAACAAGAACAACAAGAACAACAAGAGCAACAAGATCAACAAGAACAACGAGAACAACGAGAGCAACGAGATTAACGGAAACAACGAGAACAACAAGAGCAACAAAAGCAACAAGAGCAACAAGAACAACAAGAACAACAACAACAACAAGAACAACAAGAACAAGAATAACAAGAACAACAACAACAAGAACAACAAGAACAACAACAACAAGAAGAACAACAAGAACAAGAATAACAAGAACAACAACAACAAGAACAACAACAACAAGAACAACAAGAACAACAAGAACAACAAGAACAACGAGAACAACAAGAACAAGAAGAACAGTAAGAACAACAAGAAGAACAATAAGAACAAGAAGAAGAAGAACAACAAGAATAACAAGAACAACAACAAGAAGAAGAACATCAAGAACAACAAGGACAACAAGAACAACAAGAACAACAAGAACAACGAGAACAACGAGAACAACGAGAACAACGAGAACAACGAGAACAACGAGGACAACAAGAACAACAAGAACAACAAGAACAACAAGAACAACAAGAACATCAAGAACAACAAGAACAACAAGAACAACAACAACAAGAACAACAAGAACAACAAGAGCAACGAGAACAACGGAAACAACGAGAACAAGAGCAACGAAAGCAACATGAGCAACAGGAGCAACAAGAACAACAAGAACAACAACAACAACAAGAACAACAAGAACAAGAATAACAAGAACAACAACAACAAGAACAACAAGAACAACAACAACAACAAGTACAACAAGAACAAGAATAACAAGAACAACAACAAGAAGAACAACAACAACAAGAACAACAACAACAAGAACAACAAGAACAACAAGAACAACAAGAACAGTAAGAACAACAAGAAGAACAATAAGAACAACAAGAAGAAGAACATCAAGAACAACAAGAACAACAAGAACAACAAGAACAACAAGAACAACAAGAACAACAAGAACAACAAGAACAACAAGAACAACAAGAACAACAAGAACAACAAGAACAACAAGAACAACAAGAACAACAAGAACAACAAGAACAACAAGAACAACAAGAACAACAAGAACAACAAGAACAACAACAACAAGAACAACAAGAACAACAAGAACAACAAGAACAACAAGAGCAACGAGAACAACGGAAACAACGAGAACAACAAGAGCAACGAAAGCAACAAGAGCAACAAGAACAACAAGAACAACAACAACAACAAGAACAACAAGAACAACAAGAACAAGAATAACAAGAACAACAACAACAAGAACAACAAGAACAACAACAACAACAAGAACAAGAATAACAAGAACAACAACAACAACAACAACAACAACAAGAACAACAAGAACAACAAGAACAACAAGAACAACAAGAACAACAAGAACAGTAAGAACAGTAAGAACAACAAGAAGAACAATAAGAACAAGAAGAAGAAGAACAACAAGAATAACAAGAACAACAACAAGAAGAAGAACATCAAGAACAACAAGAACAACAAGAACAACAAGAACAACAAGAACAACAAGAACAACAAGAACAACAAGAGCAACAAAAGCAACAAGAGCAACAAGAACAACAAGAACAACAACAACAACAAGAACAAGAAGAACAAGAATAACAAGAACAACAACAACAAGAACAACAAGAACAACAAGAACAGTAAGAACAACAAAAAGAACAATAAGAACAAGAAGAAGAAGAACAACAAGAATAACAAGAACAACAACAACAAGAAGAACATCAAGAACAACAAGAACAACAAGAACAACAAGAACAACAAGAACAACAAGAACAACAAGAACAACAAGAACAACAAGAACAACAAGAACAACAAGAACAACAAGAACAACAAGAACAACAAGAACAACAAGAACAACAAGAACAACAAGAACAACAAGAACAACAAGAACAACAAGAACAACAAGAACAACAAGAACAACAAGAACAACAAGAACAACAAGAACAACAAGAACAACAAGAACAACAAGAACAACAAGAACAACAAGAACAAGAAGAACAACAAGAACAACAACATCATGAACAACAAGAGCAACAACAACCAGAAAAACAAGAACAACAACAACAAGAACAAGAACGACAAGAACAACAAGAACAACAAGAACAACAGGAACAAGAACGACAAGAACAACAAGAACAACAGGAACAACAGGAACAACAAGAACAACAAGAGAAACAAGAACAACAAGAACAACATGAACAACAAGAGCAACAAGAACAACAAGAACAACAAAAACAAGAAGAACAACAAGAACAACAACAAGTACAGCAACAACAAGGACGACAACAACAAGAACAACAACAACAAGAATAACAACAACAACAAGAACAACAAGAACAACAAGAACAAGAAAAACAACAAGAACAACAAGAACAAGAACAACAAGAACAACAAGAATAAGAACAACAGGAACAACAACAACAAGGACAACAAGAACAACAACAACAAGATCAACAAGAACAACAAGAACAAGTACAACAAGATCAACAAGAACAACAGCAACAAGAACAACAAGAACAACAAGAACAACAAGAACAACAAGAGCAACAAGAGCAACAAGAACAACAAGAGCAACAAGAACAACAAGAACAACAAGAACAACAAGAATAACAAGAACAACAACAACAACAAGAACAACAAGAGCAAAAAGAACAACAAGAACAACAAGAACAACAAGAACAACATCATCTACCAGAACCACAACAACATGAACAACAAGAACAACAACAACAACAACAACAACAACAACAAGAACAACAAGAACAAGAACAACGGGAACAACAACAGCAAGAACAACAAGGACAAAAAGAATAACAAGAACAAGAAGAACAACAAGAACAACAATAGCAACAAGAGCAACAATAACAACAAGAACAACAAGAACAACAAGAACAACAAGAACAACAAGAACAACAAGAAAAACAAGAACAACAAGAACAACTAGAACAACAAGAACAACAAGAAGAAGAAGAACATCAAGAACAACAAGAACAACAAGAACGACAAGATCAACAAGAACAACAAGAACAACATGAACAACAAGAACAACAACAACAACAACAACAACAACAACAACCAGAACAACAAGAACAACAACAAGTACAACAAGAACAACAACAAGAACAACAGGAACAAATAGATCAACACCAACAAGAACAACAAGAACAAGAACAGCAACATCAACAAGAACAACAAGAACAACAACAATAAGAACAACAATAACAAGAAGAAGAACAAGAACAACAGGAACAACAACAGCAAGAACAACAAGAACAACAAGAACAACAAGAACAACAAGAGCAACAAGAACAACAAGAACAACAAGAACAAGAACAACAACATCTACCAGAACCACAACAACATGAACAACAACAACAACAACAACAAGAACAACAAGAACAAGAACAACGGGAACAACAACAGCAAGAACAACCAGGACAAAAAGAATAACAAGAACAAGAAGAACAACATGAACAACAAGAGCAACAAGAGCAACAAGAACAACAAGAACAACAAGAACAACAACAACGACAACAACAACAAGAACAAGACCAACAGGAACAACAACAGCAAGAACAACAAGAACAACAAGATCAACAAGAACAACAAGAGCAACAAGAACAACAAGAGCAACAAGAACAACAAGAACAACAAGAACAAGAACAACAACATCTACCAGAACCACAACAACATGAACAACAACAAGAACAAGAACAACGGGAACAACAACAGCAAGAACAACCAGGACAAAAAGAATAACAAGAACAACAAGAACAACGAGAACAACGAGAACAACGAGAACAACGAGAACAACGAGAGCAACGAGAACAACGAGAACAACGAGAACAACGAGAACAACAAGAACAACAAGAACAACAAGAACAACAAGAACATCAAGAACAACAAGAACAACAAGAACAACAAGAACAAGAACAACAAGAACAACAAGAACAACAGGAACAACAAGAGCAACAAGATCAACAAGAACAACGAGAACAACGAGAACAACGGAAACAACGAGAACAACAAGAGCAACAAAAGCAACAAGAGCAACAAGAACAACAAGAACAACAACAACAACAAGAACAAGAACAACAGGAACAACAACAACAAGGACAACAAGAACGACAACAACAAGATCAACAAGAACAACAAGAACAAGTACAACAAGATCAACAAGAACAACAGCAACAAGAACAACAAGAACAACAAGAACAACAAGAACAACAAGAACAACAAGAACAACAAGAACAACAAGAAAAACAAGAACAACAAGAACAACAAGAACAACAAGGACAACAACAACAATAACAACAACAAGAACAACAAAAACAAGAACAAAACAACAACAAGAACAACAACAAGAAGAACAACAAGAACAACAAGAACAGCAGGAGCAACAACAACAACAAGAACAACAACAACAACAACAACAAGATCAACAAGAACAACAGGAACAAGTACAACAAGATCAACAAGAACAACAGCAACATGAACAACAAGAACAACAAGAACAACAAGAACAACAAGAACAACAAGAACAAGAACAGCAAGAACAACAACAACAAGAACAACAAGAACAACAACAACAACAGGAACAACAAGAACGACAACAACAACAAGAACAACAAAAACAACAACAAAAACAACAACAAGAACAACCACAAGAAGAACAACAAGAACAACAAGAGCAACAAGAACAACAAGAACAAGAACAACAACATCTACCAGAACCACAACAACATGAACAACAAGAACAAGAACAACAACAACAACGGGAACAACTACAGCAATAACAACAAGGACAAAAAGAATAACAAGAACAAGAAGAACAACAAGAACAACAAGAACAACAAGAGCAACAATAACAACAAGAACAAAAAGAACAACAAGAACAACGAGAACAACGAGAACAACGAGAGCAACGAGAACGACGGGAGCAACGAGAACAACGGAAACAATGAGAACAACAAGATCAACAAAAGCAACAAGATCAACAAGAACAACAAGAACAACAAGAACAACAAGAACAACAAGAACAACAAGAACAACAAGAACAACAAGAACAACAAGAACAACAAGAACAACAAGAACAACAAAAACAACAAGAACAACAAGAACAACAAGAACAACAAGAACAACAAGAGCAACAAGAACGAGAACAGCAAGAACAACAACAACAAGAACAACAAGAACAACAAGAACAACAAGAACAGTAAGAACAACAAGAACAGTAAGAACAACAAGAAGAACAATAAGAACAAGAAGAAGAAGAACAACAAGAATAACAAGAACAACAAGAAGAAGAAGAACATCAAGAACAACAAGAACAGCAAGAACGACAAGAACAACAAGAACAACATGAACAACAAGAACGACAAGAACAACAAGTACAACAAGAACAGCAAGAACAAGAACAACAACAAGAACAACAAGAACAAGAACAACAAGAACAACAACAACAAGAACAACAAGAACAACAACAACATGAACAACAAGAGCATCAACAACCAGAACAACAACAACAAGTACAACAAGAACAAGAACGACAAGAACAACAAGAACAACAAGAACAACAGGAACAACAGGAATAACAAGAACAACATGAACAACAAGAGCAACAAGAACAACATGAACAACAAGAGCAACAAGAACAACAAGAACAAAAAAAACAAGAAGAACAACAAGAACAAGAAGAACTACAACTACAACAAGGACGACAACAACAAGAACAACAACAACAAGAATAACAACAACAACAAGAACAACAAGAGCTACAAGAACAACAAGAACAACAAGAACAACAGGAACAGCAACAAAAAGAACAACAAGAACAACAAGAACAACAAGAACAACAAGAACAACAAGAACAACAAGAACAACAAGAACAACAAGAACAACAAGAACAACAAGAACAACAAGAACAACAAGAACAACAAGGACAGCAACAACAACAAGAACAACAAGAAAACAAGAACAACAAGAACAACAAGAACAACAAGAACAACAAGGACAACAACAAGAACAACAAGAACAACATGGACAGCAACAACAACAAGAACGACAAGAACAACAAGAACAACAAGAACAACAAGAACAACAAGAACAACAAGAACAAGAACAGCAAGAACAACAACAAGAAGAACTACATGAACAACAACAACAAGAACAACAAGAACAACAACAACAACAGGAACAACAAGAACAACAACAACAACAAGAACAACAAAAACAACAACAACAACAACAACAAGAACAACAACAAGAAGAACAACAAGAACAGCAAGAGCAACAACAACAGCAACAAGAACAACAACAACAAGAACAACAAGAACAACAACAACAAGAACAACAACAACAAGAACAACAAGAACAACAAGAACAACAAGAACAACAAGGACAACAACAACAATAACAACAACAAGAACAACAAAAACAAGAACAAAACAACAAGAAGAACAACAAGAACAACAAGAACAGCAGGAGCAACAACAACAACAACAACAAGAACAACAAGAACAAGTACAACAAGATCAACAAGAACAACAGCAACATGAACAGCAAGAACAACGAGAACAACAAGAACAACAAGAACAACAAGAACAAGAACAGCAAGAACAACAACAAGAAGAACTACATGAACAACAACAACAAGAACGACAAGAACAACAACAACAACAGGAACAACAAGAACAACAACAACAACAAGAACAACAAGAAAAACAAGAACAAGAACAACAACATCAACCAGAACAACAACAACATGAACAACAAGAGCAACAACAGCAACAACACCAACAAGGACAACAAGGACAACAAGAACAAAAAGAACAACAAGAACAACGAGAACAACGAGAACAACGAGAGCAACGAGAACAACGAGAGCAACGAGATCAACGGAAACAATGAGAACAACAAGAGCAACAAAAGCAACAAGATCAACAAGAACAACAAGAACAACAAGAACAACAAGAACAACAAGAACAACAAGAACAACAAGAACAACAAGAACAACAAGAACAACAAAAACAACAAGAACAACAACAACAATAACAACAACAAGAACAACAAAAACAAGAACAAAACAACAAGAAGAACAACAAGAACAACAAGAACAGCAGGAGCAACAACAACAACAACAAGAACAACAACAACAAGAACAACAAGAACAACAAGAACAAGTACAACAAGATCAACAAGAACAACAGCAACATGAACAGCAAGAACAACGAGAACAACAAGAACAACGAGAACAACAAGAACAAGAACAGCAAGAACAACAACAAGAAGAACTACATGAACAACAACAACAAGAACGACAAGAACAACAACAACAACAGGAACAACAAGAACAACAACAACAACAAGAACAACAAGAAAAACAAGAACAAGAACAACAACATCAACCAGAACAACAACAACATGAACAACAAGAGCAACAACAGCAACAACAACAACAAGGACAACAAGGACAACAAGAACAAAAAGAACAACAAGAACAACGAGAACAACGAGAACAACGAGAGCAACGAGAACAACGAGAGCAACGAGATCAACGGAAACAATGAGAACAACAAGAGCAACAAAAGCAACAAGATCAACAAGAACAACAAGAACAACAAGAACAACAAGAACAACAAGAACAACAAGAACAACAAGAACAACAAGAACAACAAGAACAACAAGAACAACAAGAACAACAAAAACAACAAGAACAACAAGAACAACAAGAACAACAAGAACAACAAGAACAACAAGAACAACAAGAGCAACAAGAACGAGAACAGCAAGAACAACAACAACAAGAACAACAAGAACAACAAGAACAGTAAGAACAACAAGAACAGTAAGAACAACAAGAAGAACAATAAGAACAAGAAGAAGAAGAACAACAAGAATAACAAGAACAACAAGAAGAAGAAGAACATCAAGAACAACAAGAACAGCAAGAACGACAAGATCAACAAGGACAACAAGAACAACATGAACAACAAGAACGACAAGAACAACAAGTACAACAAGAACAACAAGAACAAGAACAACAACAAGGACAACAAGAACAAGAACAACAAGAACAACAACAACAAGAACAACAAGAACAACAACAACATGAACAACAAGAGCATCAACAACCAGAACAACAAGAACAACAACAACAAGTACAACAAGAACAAGAACGACAAGAACAACAAGAACAATAAGAACAACAGGAACAAAAGGAATAACAAGAACAACATGAACAACAAGAGCAACAAGAACAACAAGAACAACAAGGACAACAACAACAACAAGAACAACAAGAACAACAAGAACAACAAGAACAACAAGAACAACAAGGACAGCAACAACAACAAGAACAACAAGAAAACAAGAACAACAAGAACAACAAGAACAACATGAACAGCAAGAACAACAAGAACGACAAGAACAACAAGAACAACATGAACAGCAAGAACAACAAGAACGACAAGAACAACAAGAACAACAAGAACAACAAGAACAAGAACAGCAAGAACAACAAGAACAAGAACAGCAAGAACAACAACAAGAAGAACTACATGAACAACAACAACAAGAGCAACAAGAACAACAACAACAACAGGAACAACAAGAACAACAACAACAACAAGAACAACAAAAACAACAACAACAACAACAACAAGAACAACAACAAGAAGAACAACAAGAACAGCAAGAGCAACAACAACAGCAACAAGAACAACAACAACAAGAACAACAAGAACAACAACAACAAGAACAACAACAACAAGAACAACAAGAACAACAAGAACAACAAGAACAACAAGAACAACAAGAACAACAAGAACAACAAGGACAGCAACAACAACAAGAACAACAAGAAAACAAGAACAACAAGAACAACAAGAACAACATGAACAGCAAGAACAACAAGAACGACAAGAACAACAAGAACAACATGAACAGCAAGAACAACAAGAACGACAAGAACAACAAGAACAACAAGAACAACAACAACAAGAACAGCAAGAACAACAAGAACAAGAACAGCAAGAACAACAACAAGAAGAACTACATGAACAACAACAACAAGAGCAACAAGAACAACAACAACAACAGGAACAACAAGAACAACAACAACAACAAGAACAACAAAAACAACAACAACAACAACAACAAGAACAACAACAAGAAGAACAACAAGAACAGCAAGAGCAACAACAACAGCAACAAGAAGAACAACAACAAGAACAACAAGAACAACAACAACAAGAACAACAATAACAAGAACAACAAGAAAAACAAGAACAAGAACAACAACATCAACCAGAACAACAACAACATGAACAACAAGAGCAACAACAGCAACAACAACAACAAGGACAACAAGAACAACAAGAACAAAAAGAACAACAAGAACAACGAGAACAACGAGAACAACGAGAACAACAACAAGAACAACAACAACAACAACAACAACAAGAACAACAAGAACATCAACAACCAGAACAACAAGAACAACAACAGCAACAAGAGCAACAAGAGCAACAAGAGCAACAAGAGCAACAAGAGCAACAAGAGCAACAAGAAGAACAAGAACAACAAGATCAACAAGAACAACAAGAACAACAAGAACAACAAGAACGACAAGAACAACAAGAACAACAAGAACAACAAGAACAACAAGAACAACAAGAACAACAAAAACAACAAGAACAACAAGAACAACAAGAACAACAAGAACAACAAGAACAACAAGAGCAACAAGAACGAGAACAGCAAGAACAACAACAACAAGAACAACAAGAACAACAAGAACAGGAAGAACAACAAGAACAGTAAGAACAACAAGAAGAACAATAAGAACAAGAAGAAGAAGAACAACAAGAATAACAAGAACAACAAGAAGAAGAAGAACATCAAGAACAACAAGAACAGCAAGAACGACAAGATCAACAAGAACAACAAGAACAACATGAACAACAAGAACGACAAGAACAACAAGTACAACAAGAACAACAAGAACAAGAACAACAACAAGGACAACAAGAACAAGAACAACAAGAACAACAACAACAAGAACAACAAGAACAACAACAACATGAACAACAAGAGCATCAACAACCAGAACAACAGGAACAACAACAACAAGTACAACAAGAACAAGAACGACAAGAACAACAAGAACAATAAGAACAACAGGAACAACAGGAATAACAAGAACAACATGAACAACAAGAGCAACAAGAACAACATGAACAACAAGAGCAACAAGAACAACAAGAACAACAAAAACAAGAAGAACAACAAGAACAACAAGAACTACAACTACAACAAGGACGACAACAACAAGAACAACAACAACAAGAATAACAACAACAACAAGAACAACAAGAACAACAAGAACTACAAGAACAACAAGAACAACAAGAACAACAGGAACAGCAACAAAAAGAACAACAAGAACAACAAGAACAACAAGAACAACAAGAACAACAAGAACAACAAGAACAACAAGAACAACAAGAACAACAAGGACAACAACAACAACAAGAACAACAAGAACAACAAGAACAACAAGAACAACAAGAACAACAAGGACAGCAACAACAACAAGAACAACAAGAAAACAAGAACAACAAGAACAACAAGAACAACAAGAACAACATGAACAGCAAGAACAACAAGAACGACAAGAACAACAAGAACAACATGAACAGCAAGAACAACAAGAACGACAAGAACAACAAGAACAACAAGAACAACAAGAACAAGAACAGCAAGAACAACAAGAACAAGAACAGCAAGAACAACAACAAGAAGAACTACATGAACAACAACAACAAGAGCAACAAGAACAACAACAACAACAGGAACAACAAGAACAACAACAACAACAAGAACAACAAAAACAACAACAACAACAACAAGAACAACAACAAGAACAACAACAAGAACAGCAAGAGCAACAACAACAGCAACAAGAACAACAACAACAAGAACAACAAGAACAACAACAACAAGAACAACAACAACAAGAACAACAACAACAAGAACAACAAGAACAACAAGAACAACAAGAACAACAAGAACAACAAGAACAACAAGGACAGCAACAACAACAAGAACAACAAGAAAACAAGAACAACAAGAACAACAAGAACAACATGAACAGCAAGAACAACAAGAACGACAAGAACAACAAGAACAACATGAACAGCAAGAACAACAAGAACGACAAGAACAACAAGAACAACAAGAACAACAAGAACAAGAACAGCAAGAACAACAAGAACAAGAACAGCAAGAACAACAACAAGAAGAACTACATGAACAACAACAACAAGAGCAACAAGAACAACAACAACAACAGGAACAACAAGAACAACAACAACAACAAGAACAACAAAAACAACAACAACAACAACAACAAGAACAACAACAAGAAGAACAACAAGAACAGCAAGAGCAACAACAACAGCAACAAGAAGAACAACAACAAGAACAACAAGAACAACAACAACAAGAACAACAACAACAAGAACAACAAGAAAAACAAGAACAAGAACAACAACATCAACCAGAACAACAACAACATGAACAACAAGAGCAACAACAGCAACAACAACAACAAGGACAACAAGAACAACAAGAACAAAAAGAACAACAAGAACAACGAGAACAACGAGAACAACGAGAACAACAACAAGAACAACAACAACAACAACAACAACAAGAACAACAAGAACATCAACAACCAGAACAACAAGAACAACAACAGCAACAAGAGCAACAAGAGCAACAAGAGCAACAAGAGCAACAAGATCAACAAGAGCAACAAGAAGAACAAGAACAACAAGATCAACAAGAACAACAAGAACAACAAGAACAACAAGAACGACAAGAACAACAAGTACAACAAGAACAACAAGAACAACAAGAACAAGAACAACAAGAACAACAACAACAAGAACAAGAAGAACAACAAGAACAACAACAACATGAACAACAAGAGCATCAACAACCAGAACAACAACAACAACAACAACAAGTTCAACAAGAACAAGAACGACAAGAACAACAAGAACAACAAGAACAACAGGAACAACAGGAATAACAAGAACAACATGAACAACAAGAGCAACAAGAACAACATGAACAACAAGAGCAACAAGAACAACAAGAACAACAAAAACAAGAAGAACAACAAGATCAACAAGAACTACAACTACAACAAGGACGACAACAACAAGAACAACAACAACAAGAATAACAACAACAACAAGAACAACAAGAACTACAAGAACAACAAGAACAACAAGAACAACAAGAACAACATGAACAACAAGAGCAACAAGAACAACATGAACAACAAGAGCAACAAGAACAACAAGAACAACAAAAACAAGAAGAACAACAAGAACAACAAGAACTACAACTACAACAAGGACGACAACAACAAGAACAACAACAACAAGAATAACAACAACAACAAGAACAACAAGAACTACAAGAACAACAAGAACAACATGAACAACAAGAACAACAAGAACAACAACAACCAGAACAACAAGAACAACAACAAGTACAACAAGAACAACAACAAGAACAACAGGAACAAATAGAACAACACCAACAAGAACAACAAGAACAAGAACAGCAACATCAACAAGAACAACAAGAACAACAACAATAAGAACAACAATAACAAGAACAACGAGAACAACGAGACCAACGAGAACAACGAGAACAACGAGAACAACGGAAACAACGAGAACAACAAGAGCAACAAAAGCAACAAGATCAACAAGAACAACAAGAACAACAAGAACAACAAGAACAACAAGAACAACAAGAACAACATGAACAGCAAGAACAACAAGAACGACAAGAACAACAAGAACAACATGAACAGCAAGAACAACAAGAACGACAAGAACAACAAGAACAACAAGAACAACAAGAACAAGAACAGCAAGAACAACAAGAACAAGAACAGCAAGAACAACAACAAGAAGAACTACATGAACAACAACAACAAGAGCAACAAGAACAACAACAACAACAGGAACAACAAGAACAACAACAACAACAAGAACAACAAAAACAACAACAACAACAACAACAAGAACAACAACAAGAAGAACAACAAGAACAGCAAGAGCAACAACAACAGCAACAAGAAGAACAACAACAAGAACAACAAGAACAACAACAACAAGAACAACAACAACAAGAACAACAAGAAAAACAAGAACAAGAACAACAACATCAACCAGAACAACAACAACATGAACAACAAGAGCAACAACAGCAACAACAACAACAAGGACAACAAGAACAACAAGAACAAAAAGAACAACAAGAACAACGAGAACAACGAGAACAACGAGAACAACAACAAGAACAACAACAACAACAACAACAACAAGAACAACAAGAACATCAACAACCAGAACAACAAGAACAACAACAGCAACAAGAGCAACAAGAGCAACAAGAGCAACAAGAGCAACAAGAGCAACAAGAAGAACAAGAACAACAAGATCAACAAGAACAACAAGAACAACAAGAACAACAAGAACGACAAGAACAACAAGTACAACAAGAACAACAAGAACAACAAGAACAAGAACAACAAGAACAACAACAACAAGAACAAGAAGAACAACAAGAACAACAACAACATGAACAACAAGAGCATCAACAACCAGAACAACAAGAACAACAACAACAAGTTCAACAAGAACAAGAACGACAAGAACAACAAGAACAACAAGAACAACAGGAACAACAGGAATAACAAGAACAACATGAACAACAAGAGCAACAAGAACAACATGAACAACAAGAGCAACAAGAACAACAAGAACAACAAAAACAAGAAGAACAACAAGAACAACAAGAACTACAACTACAACAAGGACGACAACAACAAGAACAACAACAACAAGAATAACAACAACAACAAGAACAACAAGAACTACAAGAACAACAAGAACAACAAGAACAACAAGAACAACAAGAACAACAAGAACAACAACAACAAGAACAACAACAACAAGAACAACAAGAACAACAAGAACAACAAGAACAACAAGGACAGCAACAACAACAAGAACAACAAGAAAACAAGAACAACAAGAACAACAAGAACAACATGAACAGCAAGAACAACAAGAACGACAAGAACAACAAGAACAACATGAACAGCAAGAACAACAAGAACGACAAGAACAACAAGAACAACAAGAACAACAAGAACAAGAACAGCAAGAACAACAAGAACAAGAACAGCAAGAACAACAACAAGAAGAACTACATGAACAACAACAACAAGAGCAACAAGAACAACAACAACAACAGGAACAACAAGAACAACAACAACAACAAGAACAACAAAAACAACAACAACAACAACAACAAGAACAACAACAAGAAGAACAACAAGAACAGCAAGAGCAACAACAACAGCAACAAGAAGAACAACAACAAGAACAACAAGAACAACAACAACAAGAACAACAACAACAAGAACAACAAGAAAAACAAGAACAAGAACAACAACATCAACCAGAACAACAACAACATGAACAACAAGAGCAACAACAGCAACAACAACAACAAGGACAACAAGAACAACAAGAACAAAAAGAACAGCAAGAACAACGAGAACAACGAGAACAACGAGAACAACAACAAGAACAACAACAACAACAACAACAACAAGAACAACAAGAACATCAACAACCAGAACAACAAGAACAACAACAGCAACAAGAGCAACAAGAGCAACAAGAGCAACAAGAGCAACAAGAGCAACAAGAGCAACAAGAAGAACAAGAACAACAAGATCAACAAGAACAACCAGAACAACAAGAACAACAAGAACGACAAGAACAACAAGTACAACAAGAACAACAAGAACAACAAGAACAAGAACAACAAGAACAACAACAACAAGAACAAGAAGAACAACAAGAACAACAACAACATGAACAACAAGAGCATCAACAACCAGAACAACAAGAACAACAACAACAAGTTCAACAAGAACAAGAACGACAAGAACAACAAGAACAACAAGAACAACAGGAACAACAGGAATAACAAGAACAACATGAACAACAAGAGCAACAAGAACAACATGAACAACAAGAGCAACAAGAACAACAAGAACAACAAAAACAAGAAGAACAACAAGAACAACAAGAACTACAACTACAACAAGGACGACAACAACAAGAACAACAACAACAAGAATAACAACAACAACAAGAACAACAAGAACTACAAGAACAACAAGAACAACAAGAACAACAAGAACAACAAGAACAACAAGAACAACAAGAACAACAAGAACTACAAGAACAACAAGGACAACAACAACAACAAGAACAACAAGAAAACAAGAACAACAAGAACAACAAGAACAACAAGAACAACAAGAACAACAAGAACAACAAGGACAACAACAAGAACAACAAGAACAACAAGAACAACAAGAACAACATGAACAGCAAGAACAACAAGAACGACAAGAACAACAAGAATAACAAGAACAACAAGAACAACAGGAACAACAAGAACAACAACAGCAACAAGAACAAGAACAGCAAGAACAACAGCAACAAGAAAACAACAACAACAAGAACAACAAGAACAGTAAGAACAACAAGAACAGTAAGAACAACAAGAAGAACAATAAGAACAAGATGAAGAACAACAACAAGAATAACAAGAACAACAAGAAGAAGAAGAACATCAAGAACAACAAGAACAACAAGAACGACAAGATCAACAAGAACAACAAGAACAACATGAACAACAAGAACAACAAGAACAACAACAACAACAACATGAACAACAAGAACAACAAGAACAACAACAACCAGAACAACAAGAACAACAACAAGTACAACAAGAACAACAACAAGAACAACAGGAACAAATAGAACAACACCAACAAGAACAACAAGAACAAGAACAGCAACATCAACAAGAACAACAAGAACAACAACAATAAGAACAACAATAACAAGAACAACGAGAACAACGAGACCAACGAGAACAACGAGAACAACGAGAACAACGGAAACAACGAGAACAACAAGAGCAACAAAAGCAACAAGAACAACAAGAACATCAAGAACAACAAGAGCAACAAGAACATCAAGAACAACAAGAACAACAAGAACAACAAGAGCAACAAGAACAACAAGAACATCAAGAACAACAAGAGCAACAAGAACATCAAGAACAACAAGAACAACAAGAACAACAAGAGCAACAAGAACAACAAGAACAACAAGAACAACAAGAACAACAAGAACAACAACAACAACAAGAAGAACAAGAACAACAGGAACAACAACAGCAAGAACAACAAGAACAACAAGAACAACAAGAACAACAAGAGCAACAAGAACAACAACAACAACAACAACAGCAAGAACAACAAGAACAAGAACAACGGGAACAACAACAGCAAGAACAACCAGGACAAAAAGAATAACAAGAACAAGAAGAACAACATGAGCAACAAGAGCAACAAGAGCAACAAGAACAACAAGAACAACAAGAACAACAAGAACAACAAGAACAAGAACAACAACATCTACCAGAACCACAACAACATGAACAACAAGAACAACAACAACAACAAGAACAACAACAAGAACAACAAGAACAAGAACAACGGGAACAACAACAGCAAGAACAACAAGGACAAAAAGAGTAACAAGAACAAGAAGAACAACAAGAACAACAAGAGCAACAAGAGCAACAATAACAACAAGAACAACAAGAACAACAAGAACAACAAGAAAAACAAGAACAACAAGAACAACAAGAACAACAAGAACAACAAGAACATCACGAACAACAAGAGCAACAAGAACATCAAGAACAACAAGAACAACAAGAACAACAAGAACAACAAGAGCAACAAGAACAACAAGAACAACAAGAACAACAAGAACAACAAGAACAACAACAACAACAAGAAGAAGAACAAGAACAACAGGAACAACAACAGCAAGAACAACAAGAACAACAAGAACAACAAGAACAACAAGAGCAACAAGAACAACAACAACAACAACAACAGCAAGAACAACAAGAACAAGAACAACGGGAACAACAACAGCAAGAACAACCAGGACAAAAAGAATAACAAGAACAAGAAGAACAACATGAGCAACAAGAGCAACAAGAGCAACAAGAACAACAAGAACAACAAGAACAACAAGAACAACAAGAACAAGAACAACAACATCTACCAGAACCACAACAACATGAACAACAAGAACAACAACAACAACAAGAACAACAACAAGAACAACAAGAACAAGAACAACGGGAACAACAACAGCAAGAACAACAAGGACAAAAAGAGTAACAAGAACAAGAAGAACAACAAGAACAACAAGAGCAACAAGAGCAACAATAACAACAAGAACAACAAGAACAACAAGAAAAACAAGAACAACAAGAACAACTAGAACAACAAGAAAAACAAGAACGACAAGAACAACAAGAACAACAACAGCAACAACAACAACAAGGACAACAAGAACAACAAGAACAAAAAGAACAACAAGAACAACAAGAACAACGAGAACAACGAGAACAACGAGAACAACGAGAACAACGAGAACAACAAGAACAACAAGAACATCAAGAACAACAAGAACAACAAGAACAACAACAAGAAGAACAACAAGAACAACAAGAGCAACAAGATCAACAAGAACAACGAGAACAACGAGAACAACGAGAACAACGAGAACAACGGAAACAACGAGAACAACAAGAGCAACAAAAGCAACAAGAGCAACAAGAACAACAAGAGCAACAACAACAACAAGAACAACAAGAACAAGAACAACAAGAACAACAACAACAAGAACAAGAACAACAAGAACAACAAGAACAACAAGAACAACAAGAACAGTAAGAACAACAAGAAGAACAATAAGAACAAGAAGAAGAACAACAACAAGAATAACAAGAACAACAACAAGAAGAAGAACATCAAGAACAACAAGAACAACAAGAACAACAAGAACAACAAGAACAACAAGAACAACAAGAACAACAAGAACAACAAGAACAACAAGAACAACAAGAACAACAAGAACAACAAGAACAACAAGAACAACAAGAACAACAAGAACATCAAGAACAACAAGAACAACAAGAACAACAAGAACAACAAGAACAACAAGAACAACAACAAGAAGAACAACAAGAACAACAAGAGCAACAAGATCAACAAGAACAACGAGAACAACGAGAACAACGAGAACAACGAGAACAACGGAAACAACGAGAACAACAAGAGCAACAAAAGCAACAAGAGCAACAAGAACAACAAGAGCAACAACAACAACAAGAACAACAAGAACAAGAACAACAAGAACAACAACAACAAGAACAAGAACAACAAGAACAACAAGAACAACAAGAACAACAAGAACAGTAAGAACAACAAGAAGAACAATAAGAACAAGAAGAAGAACAACAACAAGAATAACAAGAACAACAACAAGAAGAAGAACATCAAGAACAACAAGAACAACAAGAACAACAAGAACAACAAGAACAACAAGAACAACAAGAACAACAAGAACAACAAGAACAACAAGAACAACAAGAACAACAAGAACAACAAGAACAACAAGAACAACAAGAACAACAAGAACAACAAGAACAACAAGAACAACAAGAACATCAAGAACAACAAGAACGACAAGAACAACAAGAACAACAAGAACAACAAGAACAACAAGAACAACAAGAACAACAAGAACAACAACAACATGAACAACAAGAGCAACAACAACCAGAACAACAAGAACAACAACAACAAGTACAACAAGAACAAGAACGACAAGAACAACAAGAACAACAGGAGCAAGAACGACAAGAACAACAAGAACAACAAGAACAACAGGAACAACAGGAACAACAAGAACAACAAGAACAACATGAACAACAAGAGCAACAAGAACAACAAGAACAACAAAAACAAGAAGAACAACAAGAACAACAAGAACTACAGCAACAACAAGGACGACAACAACAAGAACAACAACAACAAGAATAACAACAACAACAAGAACAACAAGAACAAGAAAAACAACAAGTACAACAAGAACAAGAACAACAGGAACAACAACAACAAGGACAACAAGAACAACAACAACAAGATCAACAAGAACAACAAGAACAAGTACAACAAGATCAACAAGAACAACAGCAACAAGAACAACAAGAACAACAAGAACAACAAGAACAACAAGAACAAGAACAACAGGAACAACAACAACAAGGACAACAAGAACGACAACAACAAGATCAACAAGAACAACAAGAACAAGTACAACAAGATCAACAAGAACAACAGCAACAAGAACAACAAGAACAACAAGAACAACAAGAACAACAAGAACAACAAGAACGACAAGAACAACAACAACAACAACAACAACAACAAGTACAGGAACAACAGGAACAACAACAGCAAGAACAACAAGAACAACAAGAACAACAAGAGCAACAAGAACAACCAGAACAACAAGAACAAGAACAACAACATCAACCAGAACCACAACAGCATGAACAACAAGAACAACAACAACAACAACAACAACAACAACAGCAGCAAGAACAACAAGAGCAAGAACAACGGGAACAACAACAGCAAGAACAACAAGGACAAAAAGAATAACAAGAACAAGAAGAACAACAAGAACAACAAGAGCAACAAGAGCAACAAGAACAAGAAGAACAACAAGAACAACAAGAAAAACAAGAACAACAAGAACAACAAGGACAACAACAACAATAACAACAACAAGAACAACAAAAACAAGAACAAAACAACAACAAGAACAACAACAAGAAGAACAACAAGAACAACAAGAACAACAAGAACAACAAGAACAACAAGAACAACAAGAACAGTAAGAACAACAAGAAGAACAATAAGAACAACAAGAACAAGTACAACAGGATCAACAAGAACAACAGCAACATGAACAACAAGAACAACAAGATCAACAAGAACGACAAGAACAACAAGAACAACAAGAACAACAAGAACAACAAGAACAACAAGAACAACAAGAACAACAAGAACAACAAGAACAACAAGAACAGCAAGAACAGCAAGAACAACAAGAACAACAAGAACAACAAGAACAACAAGAACAACAAGAACAACAAGAACAACAAGAACAACAAGAACAACAAGAACAACAAGAACAACAAGAACAACAAGAACAACAAGAACAACAGGAACAACAAGAACAACAAGAGCAACGAGAGCAACAAGTACAACAAGAACAACAAGAACAACAAGAACAACAAGAACAACATGAACAACAAGAACAACAAGAACAACAAGAACAACAAGAACAACAAGAACAACAAGCACAACAAGAACATCAAGAACAACAAGAACAACAAGAACAACAAGAACAACAAGAGCAACAAGAACAACAAGAACAACAAGAACAACAACAACAACAAGAACAACAAGAACAACAACAGCAAGAACAACCAGGACAAAAAGAATAACAAGAACAAGAAGAACAACATGAACAACAAGAGCAACAAGAGCAACAAGAACAACAAGAACAACAAGAACAACAACAACGACAACAACAACAAGAACAAGAACAACAGGAACAACAACAGCAAGAACAACAAGAACAACAAGAACAACAAGAGCAACAAGAACAACAAGAGCAACAAGAGCAACAAGAACAACAAGAACAACAAGAGCAACAAGAACAACAAGAACAACAAGAACAACAAGAAAAACAAGAATAACAAGAACAACAAGAACAACAAGAACATCAAGAACAACAAGAACAACAAGAACATCAAGAACAACAAGAACAACAAGAACAACAAGAGCAACAAGAACAACAAGAACAACAAGAACAACAAGAACAACAACAACAACAACAACAACAACAAGAAGAACAAGAACAACAGGAACAACAACAGCAAGAACAACAAGAACAACAAGAACAACAAGAACAACAAGAACAACAAGAACAACAAGAACAACAACAACGACAACAACAACAAGAACAAGAACAACAGGAACAACAACAGCAAGAACAACAAGAACAACAACAACAAGAACAACAACAACAAGAACAACAAGAGCAACAAGAACAACAAGAACAGTAAGAACAACAAGAAGAACAATAAGAACAAGAAGAAGAACAACAACAAGCAGAAGAACATCAAGAACAACAAGAACAACAAGAACAACAAGAACAACAAGAACAACAAGAACAACAAGAACAACAAGAACAACAAGAACAACAAGAACAACAAGAACAACAAGAACAACAAGAACAACAAGAACAACAAGAACAACAAGAACAACAAGAACAACAAGAACAACAACAACATGAACAACAAGAGCAACAACAACCAGAACAACAAGAACAACAACAACAAGTACAACAAGAACAAGAACGACAAGAACAACAAGAACAACAGAAGCAAGAACGACAAGAACAACAAGAACAACAAGAACAACAGGAACAACAGGAACAACAAATACAAGAAGAACAACAAGAACAACAAGAACTACAGCAACAACAAGGACGACAACAACAAGAACAACAACAACAAGAATAACAACAACAAGAACAACAAGAACAAGAAAAACAACAAGTACAACAAGCCCAAGAACAACAGGAACAACAACAACAAGGACAACAAGAACAACAACAACAAGATCAACAAGAACAACAAGAACAAGTACAACAAGATCAACAAGAACAACAGCAACAAGAACAACAAGAACAACAAGAACAACAAGAACAACAAGAACAAGAACAACAGGAACAACAACAACAAGGACAACAAGAACGACAACAACAAGATCAACAAGAACAACAAGAACAAGTACAACGAGATCAACAAGAACAACAGCAACAAGAACAACAAGAACAACAAGAACAACAAGAACAACAAGAACAACAAGAACGACAAGAACAACAAGAAAAACAAGAACAACAAGAACAACAAGGACAACAACAACAATAACAACAACAAGAACAAACAAAAACAAGAACAAAACAACAACAAGAACAACAACCAGAAGAACAACAAGAACAACAAGAACAGCAGGAGCAACAACAACAACAAGAACAACAACAACAACAACAACAAGATCAACAAGAACAACAAGAACAAGTACAACAAGATCAACAAGAACAACAGCAACATGAACAACAAGAACAACAAGAACAACAAGAACAACAAGAACAAGAACAACAACATCTACCAGAACCACAACAACATGAACAACAAGAACAACAACAACAACAACAACAACAACAAGAACAACAAGAACAAGAACAACGGGAACAACAACAGCAAGAACAACAAGGACAAAAAGAGTAACAAGAACAAGAAGAACAACAAGAACAACAAGAGCAACAAGAGCAACAATAACAACAAGAACAACAAGAACAACAAGAACAACAAGAAAAACAAGAACAACGAGAACAACTAGAACAACAAGAAAAACAAGAACGACAAGAGCAACAAGAACAACAACAGCAACAACAACAACAAGGACAACAAGAACAACAGGAACAAAAAGAACAACAAGAACAACAAGAACAACGAGAACAACGAGAACAACGAGAACAACGAGAACAACAAGAACAACAAGAACAACAAGAACATCAAGAACAACAAGAACAACAAGAACAACAACAAGAAGAACAACAAGAACAACAAGAGCAACAAGATCAACAAGAACAACGAGAACAACGAGAACAACGAGAACAACGAGAACAACGGAAACAACGAGAACAACAAGAGCAACAAAAGCAACAAGAGCAACAAGAACAACAAGAGCAACAACAACAACAAGAACAACAAGAACAAGAACAACAAGAACAACAACAACAAGAACAACAACAACAAGAACAACAAGAACAACAAAAACAACAAGAACAGTAAGAACAACAAGAAGAACAAAAAGAACAAGAAGAAGAACAACAACAAGAATAACAAGAACAACAACAAGAAGAAGAACATCAAGAACAACAAGAACAACAAGAACAACAAGAACAACAAGAACAACAAGAACAACAAGAACAACAAGAACAACAAGAACAACAAGAACAACAAGAACAACAAGAACAACAAGAACAACAAGAACAACAAGAACAACAAGAACAACAAGAACAACAAGAACAACAAGAACAACAAGAACAACAAGAACAAGGACAACAAGAACAACAACAACAAGATCAACAAGAACAACAAGAACAAGTACAACAAGATCAACAAGAACAACAGCAACAAGAACAACAAGAACAACAAGAACAACAAGAACAAGAACAACAGGAACAACAACAACAAGGACAACAAGAACGACAACAACAAGATCAACAAGAACAACAAGAACAAGTACAACAAGATCAACAAGAACAACAGCAACAAGAACAACAAGAACAAGAACAACAGCAACAAGAACAACAAGAACAACAAGAACAACAAGAACAACAAGAACAACAAGAACAACAACAACATGAACAACAAGAGCAACAACAACCAGAACAACAAGAACAACAACAACAAGTACAACAAGAACAAGAACGACAAGAACAACAAGAACAACAGGAGCAAGAACGACAAGAACAACAAGAACAACAAGAACAACAGGAACAACAGGAACAACAAGAACAACAAGAACAACATGAACAACAAGAGCAACAAGAACAACAAGAACAACAAAAACAAGAAGAACAACAAGAACAACAAGAACTACAGCAACAACAAGGACGACAACAACAAGAACAACAACAACAAGAATAACAACAACAACAAGAACAACAAGAACAAGAAAAACAACAAGTACAACAAGAACAAGAACAACAGGAACAACAACAACAAGGACAACAAGAACAACAACAACAAGATCAACAAGAACAACAAGAACAAGTACAACAAGATCAACAAGAACAACAGCAACAAGAACAACAAGAACAACAAGAACAACAAGAACAACAAGAACAAGAACAACAGGAACAACAACAACAAGGACAACAAGAACGACAACAACAAGATCAACAAGAACAACAAGAACAAGTACAACAAGATCAACAAGAACAACAGCAACAAGAACAACAAGAACAACAAGAACAACAAGAACAACAAGAACAACAAGAACGACAAGAACAACAACAACAACAACAACAACAACAAGTACAGGAACAACAGGAACAACAACAGCAAGAACAACAAGAACAACAAGAACAACAAGAGCAACAAGAACAACCAGAACAACAAGAACAAGAACAACAACATCAACCAGAACCACAACAGCATGAACAACAAGAACAACAACAACAACAACAACAACAACAACAGCAGCAAGAACAACAAGAGCAAGAACAACGGGAACAACAACAGCAAGAACAACAAGGACAAAAAGAATAACAAGAACAAGAAGAACAACAAGAACAACAAGAGCAACAAGAGCAACAAGAACAAGAAGAACAACAAGAACAACAAGAAAAACAAGAACAACAAGAACAACAAGGACAACAACAACAATAACAACAACAAGAACAACAAAAACAAGAACAAAACAACAACAAGAACAACAACAAGAAGAACAACAAGAACAACAAGAACAACAAGAACAACAAGAACAACAAGAACAACAAGAACAGTAAGAACAACAAGAAGAACAATAAGAACAACAAGAACAAGTACAACAGGATCAACAAGAACAACAGCAACATGAACAACAAGAACAACAAGATCAACAAGAACGACAAGAACAACAAGAACAACAAGAACAACAAGAACAACAAGAACAACAAGAACAACAAGAACAACAAGAACAACAAGAACAACAAGAACAGCAAGAACAGCAAGAACAACAAGAACAACAAGAACAACAAGAACAACAAGAACAACAAGAACAACAAGAACAACAAGAACAACAAGAACAACAAGAACAACAAGAACAACAAGAACAACAAGAACAACAAGAACAACAGGAACAACAAGAACAACAAGAGCAACGAGAGCAACAAGTACAACAAGAACAACAAGAACAACAAGAACAACAAGAACAACATGAACAACAAGAACAACAAGAACAACAAGAACAACAAGAACAACAAGAACAACAAGCACAACAAGAACATCAAGAACAACAAGAACAACAAGAACAACAAGAACAACAAGAGCAACAAGAACAACAAGAACAACAAGAACAACAACAACAACAAGAACAACAAGAACAACAACAGCAAGAACAACCAGGACAAAAAGAATAACAAGAACAAGAAGAACAACATGAACAACAAGAGCAACAAGAGCAACAAGAACAACAAGAACAACAAGAACAACAACAACGACAACAACAACAAGAACAAGAACAACAGGAACAACAACAGCAAGAACAACAAGAACAACAAGAACAACAAGAGCAACAAGAACAACAAGAGCAACAAGAGCAACAAGAACAACAAGAACAACAAGAGCAACAAGAACAACAAGAACAACAAGAACAACAAGAAAAACAAGAATAACAAGAACAACAAGAACAACAAGAACATCAAGAACAACAAGAACAACAAGAACATCAAGAACAACAAGAACAACAAGAACAACAAGAGCAACAAGAACAACAAGAACAACAAGAACAACAAGAACAACAACAACAACAACAACAACAACAAGAAGAACAAGAACAACAGGAACAACAACAGCAAGAACAACAAGAACAACAAGAACAACAAGAACAACAAGAACAACAAGAACAACAAGAACAACAACAACGACAACAACAACAAGAACAAGAACAACAGGAACAACAACAGCAAGAACAACAAGAACAACAACAACAAGAACAACAACAACAAGAACAACAAGAGCAACAAGAACAACAAGAACAGTAAGAACAACAAGAAGAACAATAAGAACAAGAAGAAGAACAACAACAAGCAGAAGAACATCAAGAACAACAAGAACAACAAGAACAACAAGAACAACAAGAACAACAAGAACAACAAGAACAACAAGAACAACAAGAACAACAAGAACAACAAGAACAACAAGAACAACAAGAACAACAAGAACAACAAGAACAACAAGAACAACAAGAACAACAAGAACAACAACAACATGAACAACAAGAGCAACAACAACCAGAACAACAAGAACAACAACAACAAGTACAACAAGAACAAGAACGACAAGAACAACAAGAACAACAGAAGCAAGAACGACAAGAACAACAAGAACAACAAGAACAACAGGAACAACAGGAACAACAAATACAAGAAGAACAACAAGAACAACAAGAACTACAGCAACAACAAGGACGACAACAACAAGAACAACAACAACAAGAATAACAACAACAAGAACAACAAGAACAAGAAAAACAACAAGTACAACAAGCCCAAGAACAACAGGAACAACAACAACAAGGACAACAAGAACAACAACAACAAGATCAACAAGAACAACAAGAACAAGTACAACAAGATCAACAAGAACAACAGCAACAAGAACAACAAGAACAACAAGAACAACAAGAACAACAAGAACAAGAACAACAGGAACAACAACAACAAGGACAACAAGAACGACAACAACAAGATCAACAAGAACAACAAGAACAAGTACAACGAGATCAACAAGAACAACAGCAACAAGAACAACAAGAACAACAAGAACAACAAGAACAACAAGAACAACAAGAACGACAAGAACAACAAGAAAAACAAGAACAACAAGAACAACAAGGACAACAACAACAATAACAACAACAAGAACAAACAAAAACAAGAACAAAACAACAACAAGAACAACAACCAGAAGAACAACAAGAACAACAAGAACAGCAGGAGCAACAACAACAACAAGAACAACAACAACAACAACAACAAGATCAACAAGAACAACAAGAACAAGTACAACAAGATCAACAAGAACAACAGCAACATGAACAACAAGAACAACAAGAACAACAAGAACAACAAGAACAAGAACAACAACATCTACCAGAACCACAACAACATGAACAACAAGAACAACAACAACAACAACAACAACAACAAGAACAACAAGAACAAGAACAACGGGAACAACAACAGCAAGAACAACAAGGACAAAAAGAGTAACAAGAACAAGAAGAACAACAAGAACAACAAGAGCAACAAGAGCAACAATAACAACAAGAACAACAAGAACAACAAGAACAACAAGAAAAACAAGAACAACGAGAACAACTAGAACAACAAGAAAAACAAGAACGACAAGAGCAACAAGAACAACAACAGCAACAACAACAACAAGGACAACAAGAACAACAGGAACAAAAAGAACAACAAGAACAACAAGAACAACGAGAACAACGAGAACAACGAGAACAACGAGAACAACAAGAACAACAAGAACAACAAGAACATCAAGAACAACAAGAACAACAAGAACAACAACAAGAAGAACAACAAGAACAACAAGAGCAACAAGATCAACAAGAACAACGAGAACAACGAGAACAACGAGAACAACGAGAACAACGGAAACAACGAGAACAACAAGAGCAACAAAAGCAACAAGAGCAACAAGAACAACAAGAGCAACAACAACAACAAGAACAACAAGAACAAGAACAACAAGAACAACAACAACAAGAACAACAACAACAAGAACAACAAGAACAACAAAAACAACAAGAACAGTAAGAACAACAAGAAGAACAAAAAGAACAAGAAGAAGAACAACAACAAGAATAACAAGAACAACAACAAGAAGAAGAACATCAAGAACAACAAGAACAACAAGAACAACAAGAACAACAAGAACAACAAGAACAACAAGAACAACAAGAACAACAAGAACAACAAGAACAACAAGAACAACAAGAACAACAAGAACAACAAGAACAACAAGAACAACAAGAACAACAAGAACAACAAGAACAACAAGAACAACAAGAACAACAAGAACAACAAGAACAAGGACAACAAGAACAACAACAACAAGATCAACAAGAACAACAAGAACAAGTACAACAAGATCAACAAGAACAACAGCAACAAGAACAACAAGAACAACAAGAACAACAAGAACAAGAACAACAGGAACAACAACAACAAGGACAACAAGAACGACAACAACAAGATCAACAAGAACAACAAGAACAAGTACAACAAGATCAACAAGAACAACAGCAACAAGAACAACAAGAACAAGAACAACAGCAACAAGAACAACAAGAACAACAAGAACAACAAGAACAACAAGAACAACAAGAACAACAACAACATGAACAACAAGAGCAACAACAACCAGAACAACAAGAACAACAACAACAAGTACAACAAGAACAAGAACGACAAGAACAACAAGAACAACAGAAGCAAGAACGACAAGAACAACAAGAACAACAAGAACAACAGGAACAACAGGAACAACAAGAACAACAAGAACAACATGAACAACAAGAGCAACAAGAACAACAAGAACAACAAATACAAGAAGAACAACAAGAACAACAAGAACTACAGCAACAACAAGGACGACAACAACAAGAACAACAACAACAAGAATAACAACAACAAGAACAACAAGAACAAGAAAAACAACAAGTACAACAAGCCCAAGAACAACAGGAACAACAACAACAAGGACAACAAGAACAACAACAACAAGATCAACAAGAACAACAAGAACAAGTACAACAAGATCAACAAGAACAACAGCAACAAGAACAACAAGAACAACAAGAACAACAAGAACAACAAGAACAAGAACAACAGGAACAACAACAACAAGGACAACAAGAACGACAACAACAAGATCAACAAGAACAACAAGAACAAGTACAACAAGATCAACAAGAACAACAGCAACAAGAACAACAAGAACAACAAGAACAACAAGAACAACAAGAACAACAAGAACGACAAGAACAACAAGAAAAACAAGAACAACAAGAACAACAAGGACAACAACAACAATAACAACAACAAGAACAAACAAAAACAAGAACAAAACAACAACAAGAACAACAACCAGAAGAACAACAAGAACAACAAGAACAGCAGGAGCAACAACAACAACAAGAACAACAACAACAACAACAACAAGATCAACAAGAACAACAAGAACAAGTACAACAAGATCAACAAGAACAACAGCAACATGAACAACAAGAACAACAAGAACAACAAGAACAACAAGAACAACAAGAACAAGAACAACAACATCTACCAGAACCACAACAACATGAACAACAAGAACAACAACAACAACAACAACAACAACAAGAACAACAAGAACAAGAACAACGGGAACAACAACAGCAAGAACAACAAGGACAAAAAGAGTAACAAGAACAAGAAGAACAACAAGAACAACAAGAGCAACAAGAGCAACAATAACAACAAGAACAACAAGAACAACAAGAACAACAAGAAAAACAAGAACAACGAGAACAACTAGAACAACAAGAAAAACAAGAACGACAAGAACAACAAGAACAACAACAGCAACAACAACAACAAGGACAACAAGAACAACAGGAACAAAAAGAACAACAAGAACAACAAGAACAACGAGAACAACGAGAACAACGAGAACAACGAGAACAACAAGAACAACAAGAACAACAAGAACATCAAGAACAACAAGAACAACAAGAACAACAACAAGAAGAACAACAAGAACAACAAGAGCAACAAGATCAACAAGAACAACGAGAACAACGAGAACAACGAGAACAACGAGAACAACGGAAACAACGAGAACAACAAGAGCAACAAAAGCAACAAGAGCAACAAGAACAACAAGAGCAACAACAACAACAAGAACAACAAGAACAAGAACAACAAGAACAACAACAACAAGAACAACAACAACAAGAACAACAAGAACAACAAAAACAACAAGAACAGTAAGAACAACAAGAAGAACAATAAGAACAAGAAGAAGAACAACAACAAGAAGAAGAACATCAAGAACAACAAGAACAACAAGAACAACAAGAACAACAAGAACAACAAGAACAACAAGAACAACAAGAACAACAAGAACAACAAGAACAACAAGAACAACAAGAACAACAAGAACAACAAGAACAACAAGAACAACAAGAACAACAAGAACAACAAGAACAACAAGAACAACAAGAACAACAAGAACAACAAGAACAACAAGAACAACAAGAACAACAAGAACAACAAGAACAACAAGAACAACAAGAACAAGGACAACAAGAACAACAACAACAAGATCAACAAGAACAACAAGAACAAGTACAACAAGATCAACAAGAACAACAGCAACAAGAACAACAAGAACAACAAGAACAACAAGAACAACAAGAACAAGAACAACAGGAACAACAACAACAAGGACAACAAGAACGACAACAACAAGATCAACAAGAACAACAAGAACAAGTACAACAAGATCAACAAGAACAACAGCAACAAGAACAACAAGAACAAGTACAACAAGATCAACAAGAACAACAGCAACAAGAACAACAAGAACAACAAGAACAACAAGAACAACAAGAACAAGAACAACAGGAACAACAACAACAAGGACAACAAGGACGACAACAACAAGATCAACAAGAACAACAAGAACAAGTACAACAAGATCAACAAGAACAACAGCAACAAGAACAACAAGAACAACAAGAACAACAAGAACAACAAGAACAACAACAACAACAACAACAACAACAAGTACAGGAACAACAGGAACAACAACAGCAAGAACAACAAGAACAACAAGAACAACAAGAGCAACAAGAACAACCAGAACAACAAGAACAAGAACAACAACATCAACCAGAACCACAACAGCATGAACAACAAGAACAACAACAACAACAACAACAACAACAACAGCAGCAAGAACAACAAGAGCAAGAACAACGGGAACAACAACAGCAAGAACAACAAGGACAAAAAGAATAACAAGAACAAGAAGAACAACAAGAACAACAAGAGCAACAAGAGCAACAAGAACAAGAAGAACAACAAGAACAACAAGAACAACAAGAAAAACAAGAACAACAAGAACAACAAGGACAACAACAACAATAACAACAACAAGAACAACAAAAACAAGAACAAAACAACAACAAGAACAACAACAAGAAGAACAACAAGAACAACAAGAACAACAAGAACAACAAGAACAGTAAGAACAACAAGAAGAACAATAAGAACAACAAGAACAAGTACAACAGGATCAACAAGAACAACAGCAACATGAACAACAAGAACAACAAGATCAACAAGAACGACAAGAACAACAAGAACAACAAGAACAACAAGAACAACAAGAACAACAAGAACAACAAGAACAGCAAGAACAGCAAGAACAACAAGAACAACAAGAACAACAAGAACAACAAGAACAACAAGAACAACAAGAACAACAAGAACAACAAGAACAACAAGAACAACAAGAACAACAAGAACAACAAGAACAACAAGAACAACAAGAACAACAGGAACAACAAGAACAACAAGAGCAACGAGAGCAACAAGTTCAACAAGAACAACAAGAACAACAAGAACAACAAGAACAACATGAACAACAAGAACAACAAGAACAACAAGAACAACAAGAACAACAAGAACAACAAGCACAACAAGAACATCAAGAACAACAAGAACAACAAGAACAACAAGAGCAACAAGAACAACAAGAACAACAAGAACAACAACAACAACAAGAACAACAAGAACAACAACAGCAAGAACAACCAGGACAAAAAGAATAACAAGAACAAGAAGAACAACATGAACAACAAGAGCAACAAGAGCAACAAGAACAACAAGAACAACAAGAACAACAACAACGACAACAACAACAAGAACAAGAACAACAGGAACAACAACAGCAAGAACAACAAGAACAACAAGAACAACAAGAGCAACAAGAACAACAAGAACAACATGAACAACAAGAGCAACAAGAACAACAAGAACAACAAAAACAAGAAGAACAACAAGAACAACAAGAACTACAGCAACAACAAGGACGACAACAACAAGAACAACAACAACAAGAATAACAACAACAACAAGAACAACTAGAACAAGAAAAACAACAAGTACAACAAGAACAAGAACAACAGGAACAACAACAACAAGGACAACAAGAACAACAATAACAAGATCAACAAGAACAACAAGAACAAGTACAACAAGATCAACAAGAACAACAGCAACAAGAACAACAAGAACAACAAGAACAAGAACAACAGGAACAACAACAACAAGGACAACAAGAACGACAACAACAAGATCAACAAGAACAACAAGAACAAGTACAACAAGATCAACAAGAACAACAGCAACAAGAACAACAAGAACAACAAGAACAACAAGAACAACAAGAACAACAAGAACGACAAGAACAACAACAACAACAACAACAACAACAAGTACAGGAACAACAGGAACAACAACAGCAAGAACAACAAGAACATCAAGAACAACAAGAGCAACAAGAACAACCAGAACAACAAGAACAAGAACAACAACATCAACCAGAACCACAACAGCATGAACAACAAGAACAACAACAACAACAACAACAACAACAACAGCAGCAAGAACAACAAGAGCAAGAACAACGGGAACAACAACAGCAAGAACAACAAGGACAAAAAGAATAACAAGAACAAGAAGAACAACAAGAACAACAAGAGCAACAAGAGCAACAAGAACAAGAAGAACAACAAGAACAACAAGAACAACAAGAAAAACAAGAACAACAAGAACAACAAGGACAACAACAACAATAACAACAACAAGAACAACAAAAACAAGAACAAAACAACAACAAGAACAACAACAAGAAGAACAACAAGAACAACAAGAACAACAAGAACAACAAGAACAACAAGAACAACAAGAACAACAAGAACAACAAGAACAGTAAGAACAACAAGAAGAACAATAAGAACAACAAGAACAAGTACAACAGGATCAACAAGAACAACAGCAACATGAACAACAAGAACAACAAGATCAACAAGAACGACAAGAACAACAAGAACAACAAGAACAACAAGAACAACAAGAACAACAAGAACAACAAGAACAACAAGAACAACAAGAACAACAAGAACAGCAAGAACAGCAAGAACAACAAGAACAACAAGAACAACAAGAACAACAAGAACAACAAGAACAACAAGAACAACAAGAACAACAAGAACAACAAGAACAACAAGAACAACAAGAACAACAAGAACAACAAGAACAACAAGAACAACAAGAACAACAAGAACAACAAGAACAACAACAACATGAACAACAAGAGCAACAACAACCAGAACAACAAGAACAACAACAACAAGTACAACAAGAACAAGAACGACAAGAACAACAAGAACAACAGGAGCAAGAACGACAAGAACAACAAGAACAACAAGAACAACAGGAACAACAGGAACAACAAGAACAACAAGAACAACATGAACAACAAGAGCAAAAGAACAACAAGAACAACAAAAACAAGAAGAACAACAAGAACAACAAGAACTACAGCAACAACAAGGACGACAACAACAAGAACAACAACAACAAGAATAACAACAACAACAAGAACAACAAGAACAAGAAAAACAACAAGTACAACAAGAACAAGAACAACAGGAACAACAACAACAAGGACAACAAGAACAACAACAAGAAGAACAACAAGAACAACAAGAACAACAAGAACAACAAGAACAACAAGAACAACAAGAACAGTAAGAACAACAAGAAGAACAATGAGAACAACAAGAACAAGTACAACAGGATCAACAAGAACAACAGCAACATGAACAACAAGAACAACAAGATCAACAAGAACGACAAGAACAACAAGAACAACTAGAACAACAAGAACAACAAGAACAACAAGAACAACAAGAACAACAAGAACAACAAGAACAACAAGAACAACAAGAACAGCAAGAACAACAAGAACAACAAGAACAACAAGAACAACAAGAACAACAAGAACAACAAGAACAACAAGAACAACAAGAACAACAAGAACAACAAGAACAACAAGAACAACAAGAACAACAAGAACAACAAGAACAACAGGAACAACAAGAACAACAAGAGCAACGAGAGCAACAAGTACAACAAGAACAACAAGAACAACAAGAACAACAAGAACAACAAGAACAACATGAACAACAAGAACAACAAGAACAACAAGAGCAACAAGAACAACAAGCACAACAAGAACATCAAGAACAACAAGAACAACAAGAACAACAAGAACAACAAGAGCAACAACAACAACAACAACAACAAGAACAACAAGAA
>NW_027476098.1:1785000-1827500 GCF_051020955.1 Megalopta genalis
CAAGAACAACAAAAACAAGAAGAACAACAAGAACAACAAGAACTACAACTACAACAAGAACAACAAGAAAACAAGAACAACAAGAACAACAAGAACAACATGGACAGCAAGAACAGCAAGAACAACAAGAACGACAAGAACAACAAGAACAACATGAACAGCAAGAACAACAAGAACGACAAGAACAACAAGAACAACAAGAACAACAAGAACAAGAACAGCAAGGACAACAACAAGAAGAACTACATGAACAACAACAACAAGAACAACAAGAACAACAACAACAACAGGAACAACAAGAACAACAACAACAACAAGAACAACAAAAACAACAACAACAACAACAACAAGAACAACAACAAGAAGAACAACAAGAACAGCAAGAGCAACAACAACAGCAACAAGAACAACAACAACAAGAACAACAACAACAAGAACAACAAGAACAACAACAACAAGAACAACAACAACAAGAACAACAACAACAAGAACAACAAGAACAACAAGAACAACAAGGACAACAACAACAACAATAACAACAACAAGAACAACAAAAACAAGAACAAAACAACAAGAAGAACAACAAGAACAACAAGAACAGCAGGAGCAACAACAACAACAACAAGAACAACAACAACAAGAACAACAAGAACAACAAGAACAACAAGAACAACAAGGACAACAACAACAAGAACAACAACAAGAACAACAAAAACAAGAACAAAACAACAAGAAGAAAACCAGAACAACAAGAACAGCAGGAGCAACAACAACAACAACAAGAACAACAACAACAAGAACAACAACAACAAGAACAACAAGAACAAGTACAACAAGATCAACAAGAACAACAGCAACATGAACAGCAAGAACAACAAGAACAACAAGAACAACAAGAACAACAAGAACAAGAACAGCAAGAACAACAACAAGAAGAACTACATGAACAACAACAACAAGAACAGCAAGAACAACAACAAGAAGAACTACATGAACAACAACAACAAGAACAACAAGAACAACAACAACAGGAACAACAAGAACAGCAACAACAACAAGAACAACAAAAACAACAACAACAACAACAACAAGAACAACAACAAGAAGAACAACAAGAACAACAAGAACAGCAAGAGCAACAACAACAACAACAAGAACAACAACAACAAGAACAACAAGAACAACAACAACAAGAACAACAAGAACAACAACAACAAGAACTACGACAACAAGAACAACAACAGGAACAACAACAAGAAGAACAACAAGAACAACAAGAACAACAAGAACAACAAGGACAACAACAACAATAACAACAACAAGAACAACAAAAACAAGAACAAAACAACAACAAGAACAACAACAAGAAGAACAACAAGAACAACAAGAACAGCAGGAGCAACAACAACAACAAGAACAACAAGAACAACAAGAACAACAACAACAAGAACAACAAGAACAACAAGAACAACAAGAACAACATGAACAGCAAGAACAACAAGAACGACAAGAACAACAAGAACAACATGAACAGCAAGAACAACAAGAACGACAAGAACAACAAGAACAACAAGAACAACAAGAACAAGAACAGCAAGAACAACGACAAGAAGAACTACATGAACAACAACAACAAGAGCAACAAGAACAACAACAACAACAGGAACAACAAGAACAACAACAACAACAAGAACAACAAAAACAACAACAACAACAACAACAAGAACAACAACAAGAAGAACAACAAGGACAGCAAGAGCAACAACAACAGCAACAAGAACAACAACAACAAGAACAACAAGAACAACAACAACAAGAACAACAACAACAAGAACAACAAGAACAACATGAACAGCAAGAACAACAAGAACGACAAGAACAACAAGAACAACATGAACAGCAAGAACAACAAGAACGACAAGAACAACAAGAACAACAAGAACAACAAGAACAAGAACAGCAAGAACAACAACAAGAAGAACTACATGAACAACAACAACAAGAGCAACAAGAACAACAACAACAACAGGAACAACAAGAACAACAACAACAACAAGAACAACAAAAACAACAACAACAACAACAACAAGAACAACAACAAGAAGAACAACAAGAACAGCAAGAGCAACAACAACAGCAACAAGAACAACAACAACAAGAACAACAAGAACAACAACAACAAGAACAACAACAACAAGAACAACAACAACAAGAACAACAAGAACAACAAGAACAACAAGAACAACAAGGACAACAACAACAATAACAACAACAAGAACAACAAAAACAAGAACAAAACAACAAGAAGAACAACAAGAACAACAAGAACAGCAGGAGCAACAACAACAACAACAAGAACAACAACAACAAGAACAACAAGAACAACAAGAACAAGTACAACAAGATCAACAAGAACAACAGCAACATGAACAGCAAGAACAACAAGAACAACAAGAACAACAAGAACAACAAGAACAACAAGAACAACAAGAACAAGAACAGCAAGAACAACAACAAGAAGAACTACATGAACAACAACAACAAGAACGACAAGAACAACAACAACAACAGGAACAACAAGAACAACAACAACAACAAGAACAACAAGAAAAACAAGAACAAGAACAACAACATCAACCAGAACAACAACAACATGAACAACAAGAGCAACAACAGCAACAACAACAACAAGGACAACAAGGACAACAAGAACAAAAAGAACAACAAGAACAACGAGAACAACGAGAACAACGAGAGCAACGAGAACAACGAGAGCAACGAGAACAACTGAAACAATGAGAACAACAAGAGCAACAAAAGCAACAAGATCAACAAGAACAACAAGAACAACAAGAACAACAAGAACAACAAGAACAACAAGAACAACAAGAACAACAAGAACAACAAAAACAACAAGAACAACAAGAACAACAAGAACAACAAGAACAACAAGAACAACAAGAACAACAAGAACAACAAGAGCAACAAGAACAGTAAGAACAACAAGAACAGTAAGAACAACAAGAGGAACAATAAGAACAAGAAGAAGAAGAACAACAAGAATAACAAGAACAACAAGAAGAAGAAGAACATCAAGAACAACAAGAACAGCAAGAACGACAAGATCAACAAGAACAACAAGAACAACATGAACAACAACAAGAACAACAAGAACAAGAACAACAAGAACAACAACAACAAGAACAACAAGAACAACAACAACATGAACAACAAGAGCATCAACAACCAGAACAACAAGAACAACAACAACAAGTACAACAAGAACAAGAACGACAAGAACAACAAGAACAACAAGAACAACAGGAACAACAGGAATAACAAGAACAACATGAACAACAAGAGCAACAAGAACAACATGAACAACAAGAGCAACAAGAACAACAAGAACATCAAAAACAAGAAGAACAACAAGAACAACAAGAACTACAACTACAACAAGAACAACAAGAAAACAAGAACAACAAGAACAACAAGAACAACATGAACAGCAAGAACAACAAGAACGACAAGAACAACAAGAACAACATGAACAGCAAGAACAACAAGAACGACAAGAACAACAAGAACAACAAGAACAACAAGAACAAGAACAGCAAGGACAACAACAAGAAGAACTACATGAACAACAACAACAAGAACAACAACAACTACAGGAACAACAAGAACAACAACAACAACAAGAACAACAAAAACAACAACAACAACAAGAACAACAACAAGAAGAACAACAAGAACAGCAAGAGCAACAACAACAGCAACAAGAACAACAACAACAAGAACAACAAGAACAACAACAACAAGAACAACAACAACAAGAACAACAACAACAAGAACAACAAGAACAACAAGAACAACAAGAACAACAAGGACAACAACAACAACAATAACAACAACAAGAACAACAAAAACAAGAACAAAACAACAAGAAGAACAACAAGAACAACAAGAACAGCAGGAGCAACAACAACAACAACAAGAACAACAACAACAAGAACAACAAGAACAACAAGAACAACAAGAACAACAAGGACAGCAACAACAACAAGAATAACAAGAAAACAAGAACAACAAGAACAACAAGAACAACATGAACAGCAAGAACAACAAGAACGACAAGAACAACAAGAACGACAAGAACAACAAGAACAACAAGAACAAGAACAGCAAGAACAACAAGAACAAGAACAGCAAGAACAACAACAAGAAGAACTACATGAACAACAACAACAAGAGCAACAAGAACAACAACAACAACAGGAACAACAAGAACAACAACAACAACAAGAACAACAAAAACAACAACTACAACAACAACAAGAACAACAACAAGAAGAACAACAAGAACAGCAAAAGCAACAACAACAGCATCAAGAACAACAACAACAAGAACAACAAGAACAACAACAACAAGAACAACAACAACAAGAACAACAAGAACAACAAGAACAACAAGAACAACAAGGACAACAACAACAATAACAACAACAAGAACAACAAAAACAAGAACAAAACAACAAGAAGAACAACAAGAACAACAAGAACAGCAGGAGCAACAACAACAACAACAACAACAAGAACAACAACAACAAGAACAACAAGAACAACAAGAACAAGTACAACAAGATCAACAAGAACAACAGCAACATGAACAGCAAGAACAACAAGAACAACAAGAACAACAAGAACAACAAGAACAAGAACAGCAAGAACAACAACAAGAAGAACTACATGAACAACAACAACAAGAACAGCAAGAACAACAACAAGAAGAACTTCATGAACAACAACAACAAGAACAACAAGAACAACAACAACAGGAACAACAAGAACAGCAACAACAACAAGAACAACAAAAACAACAACAACAACAACAACAAGAACAACAACAAGAAGAACAACAAGAACAACAAGAACAACAAGAACAACAAGAACAACAAGAACAACAAGAACAACAAGAACAACAAGAACAACAAGAACAACAAGAACAACAAGAACAACAAAAACAACAAGAACAACAAGAACAACAAGAACAACAAGAACAACAAGAACAACAAGAACAACAAGAACAACAAGAACAACAAGAGCAACAAGAACAGTAAGAACAACAAGAACAGTAAGAACAACAAGAGGAACAATAAGAACAAGAAGAAGAAGAACAACAAGAATAACAAGAACAACAAGAAGAAGAAGAACATCAAGAACAACAAGAACAGCAAGAACGACAAGATCAACAAGAACAACAAGAACAACATGAACAACAACAAGAACAACAAGAACAAGAACAACAAGAACAACAACAACAAGAACAACAAGAACAACAACAACATGAACAACAAGAGCATCAACAACCAGAACAACAAGAACAACAACAACAAGTACAACAAGAACAAGAACGACAAGAACAACAAGAACAACAAGAACAACAGGAACAACAGGAATAACAAGAACAACATGAACAACAAGAGCAACAAGAACAACATGAACAACAAGAGCAACAAGAACAACAAGAACAACAAAAACAAGAAGAACAACAAGAACAACAAGAACTACAACTACAACAAGAACAACAAGAAAACAAGAACAACAAGAACAACAAGAACAACATGAACAGCAAGAACAACAAGAACGACAAGAACAACAAGAACAACATGAACAGCAAGAACAACAAGAACGACAAGAACAACAAGAACAACAAGAACAACAAGAACAAGAACAGCAAGGACAACAACAAGAAGAACTACATGAACAACAACAACAAGAACAACAAGAACAACAACAACTACAGGAACAACAAGAACAACAACAACAACAAGAACAACAAAAACAACAACAACAACAACAACAAGAACAACAACAAGAAGAACAACAAGAACAGCAAGAGCAACAACAACAGCAACAAGAACAACAACAACAAGAACAACAAGAACAACAACAACAAGAACAACAACAACAAGAACAACAAGAACAACAAGAACAACAAGAACAACAAGGACAACAACAACAACAATAACAACAACAAGAACAACAAAAACAAGAACAAAACAACAAGAAGAACAACAAGAACAACAAGAACAGCAGGAGCAACAACAACAACAACAAGAACAACAACAACAAGAACAACAAGAACAACAAGAACAACAAGAACAACAAGGACAGCAACAACAACAAGAACAACAAGAAAACAAGAACAACAAGAACAACAAGAACAACATGAACAGCAAGAACAACAAGAACGACAAGAACAACAAGAACGACAAGAACAACAAGAACAACAAGAACAAGAACAGCAAGAACAACAAGAACAAGAACAGCAAGAACAACAACAAGAAGAACTACATGAACAACAACAACAAGAGCAACAAGAACAACAACAACAACAGGAACAACAAGAACAACAACAACAACAAGAACAACAAAAACAACAACTACAACAACAACAAGAACAACAACAAGAAGAACAACAAGAACAGCAAAAGCAACAACAACAGCATCAAGAACAACAACAACAAGAACAACAAGAACAACAACAACAAGAACAAGAACAACAAGAACAACAAGAACAACAAGAACAACAAGAACAACAAGGACAACAACAACAATAACAACAACAAGAACAACAAAAACAAGAACAAAACAACAAGAAGAACAACAAGAACAACAAGAACAGCAGGAGCAACAACAACAACAACAACAACAAGAACAACAACAACAAGAACAACAAGAACAACAAGAACAAGTACAACAAGATCAACAAGAACAACAGCAACATGAACAGCAAGAACAACAAGAACAACAAGAACAACAAGAACAACAAGAACAAGAACAGCAAGAACAACAACAAGAAGAACTACATGAACAACAACAACAAGAACAGCAAGAACAACAACAAGAAGAACTTCATGAACAACAACAACAAGAACAACAAGAACAACAACAACAGGAACAACAAGAACAGCAACAACAACAAGAACAACAAAAACAACAACAACAACAACAACAAGAACAACAACAAGAAGAACAACAAGAACAACAAGAACAGCAAGAGCAACAACAACAACAACAAGAACAACAAGAACAACAACAACAAGAACAACAAGAACAACAACAACAAGAACTACGACAACAAGAACAACAACAGGAACAACAACAAGAAGAACAACAAGAACAACAAGAACAACAAGAACAACAAGGACAACAACAAGAACAACAAAAACAAGAACAAAACAACAACAAGAACAACAACAAGAAGAACAACAAGAACAACAAGAACAGCAGGAGCAACAACAACAACAAGAACAACAAGAACAACAAGAACAACAACAACAAGATCAACAAGAACAACAAGAACAAGTACAACAAGATCAACAAGAACAACAGCAACATGAACAACAAGAATAACAAGAACAACAAGAACAACAAGAGCAACAAGAACAACAAGAACAACAAGATCAAGAACAACGGGAACAACAACAGCAAGAACGACAAGGTCAAAAAGAATAACAAGAACAAGAAGAACAAAAAGAACAACAAGAGCAACAAGAACAACAAGAACAACAAGAACAACAAGAATAACAAGAACAACAAGAACAACAAGAACAACAAGAACAACAAGAACAACAAGAACAACAAAAACAACAAGAACAACAAGAACAACAAGAACAACAAGAACAACAAGAACAACAAGAGCAACAAGAACGAGAACAGCAAGAACAACAAGAACAACAAGAACAACAAGAACAACAAGAACAGTAAGAACAACAAGAACAGTAAGAACAACAAGAAGAACAATAAGAACAAGAAGAAGAAGAACAACAAGAATAACAAGAACAACAAGAAGAAGAAGAACATCAAGAACAACAAGAACAGCAAGAACGACAAGATCAACAAGAACAACAAGAACAACATGAACAACAAGAACGACAAGAACAACAAGTACAACAAGAACAACAAGAACAAGAACAACAACAAGGACAACAAGAACAAGAACAACAAGAACAACAACAACAAGAACAACAAGAACAACAACAACATGAACAACAAGAGCATCAACAACCAGAACAACAAGAACAACAACAACAAGTACAACAAGAACAAGAACGACAAGAACAACAAGAACAATAAGAACAACAGGAACAACAGGAATAACAAGAACAACATGAACAACAAGAGCAACAAGAACAACATGAACAACAAGAGCAACAAGAACAACAAGAACAACAAAAACAAGAAGAACAACAAGAACAACAAGAACTACAACTACAACAAGGACGACAACAACAAGAACAACAACAACAAGAATAACAACAACAACAAGAACAACAAGAACAACAAGAACTACAAGAACAACAAGAACAACAAGAACAACAGGAACAGCAACAAAAAGAACAACAAGAACAACAAGAACAACAAGAACAACAAGAACAACAAGAACAACAAGAACAACAAGAACAACAAGAACAACAAGAACAACAAGGACAACAACAACAACAAGAACAACAAGAACAACAAGAACAACAAGAACAACAAGAACAACAAGGACAGCAACAACAACAAGAACAACAAGAAAACAAGAACAACAAGAACAACAAGAACAACAAGAACAACATGAACAGCAAGAACAACAAGAACGACAAGAACAACAAGAACAACATGAACAGCAAGAACAACAAGAACGACAAGAACAACAAGAACAACAAGAACAAGAACAGCAAGAACAACAAGAACAAGAACAGCAAGAACAACAACAAGAAGAACTACATGAACAACAACAACAAGAGCAACAAGAACAACAACAACAACAGGAACAACAAGAACAACAACAACAACAAGAACAACAAAAACAACAACAACAACAACAACAAGAACAACAACAAGAAGAACAACAAGAACAGCAAGAGCAACAACAACAGCAACAAGAACAACAACAACAAGAACAACAAGAACAACAACAACAAGAACAACAACAACAAGAACAACAAGAACAACAAGAACAACAAGAACAACAAGGACAACAACAACAATAACAACAACAAGAACAACAAAAACAAGAACAAAACAACAAGAAGAACAACAAGAACAACAAGAACAGCAGGAGCAACAACAACAACAACAAGAACAACAACAACAAGAACAACAAGAACAACAAGAACAAGTACAACAAGATCAACAAGAACAACAGCAACATGAACAGCAAGAACAACAAGAACAACAAGAACAACAAGAACAACAAGAACAACAAGAACAAGAACAGCAAGAACAACAACAAGAAGAACTACATGAACAACAACAACAAGAACGACAAGAACAACAACAACAACAGGAACAACAAGAACAACAACAACAACAAGAACAACAAGAAAAACAAGAACAAGAACAACAACATCAACCAGAACAACAACAACATGAACAACAAGAGCAACAACAGCAACAACAACAACAAGGACAACAAGGACAACAAGAACAAAAAGAACAACAAGAACAACGAGAACAACGAGAACAACGAGAGCAACGAGAACAACGAGAGCAACGAGAACAACGGAAACAATGAGAACAACAAGAGCAACAAAAGCAACAAGATCAACAAGAACAACAAGAACAACAAGAACAACAAGAACAACAAGAACAACAAGAACAACAAGAACAACAAGAACAACAAGAACAACAAGAACAACAAGAACAACAAGAACAACAAGAACAACAAGAACAACAAGAACAACAAAAACAACAAGAACAACAAGAACAACAAGAACAACAAGAACAACAAGAACAACAAGAACAACAAGAACAACAAGAACAACAAGAACAACAAGAGCAACAAGAACGAGAACAGCAAGAACAACAACAACAAGAACAACAAGAACAACAAGAACAGTAAGAACAACAAGAACAGTAAGAACAACAAGAAGAACAATAAGAACAAGAAGAAGAAGAACAACAAGAATAACAAGAACAACAAGAAGAAGAAGAACATCAAGAACAACAAGAACAGCAAGAACGACAAGATCAACAAGAACAACAAGAACAACATGAACAACAACAAGAACAACAAGAACAAGAACAACAAGAACAACAACAACAAGAACAACAAGAACAACAACAACATGAACAACAAGAGCATCAACAACCAGAACAACAAGAACAACAACAACAAGTACAACAAGAACAAGAACGACAAGAACAACAAGAACAACAAGAACAACAGGAACAACAGGAATAACAATAACAACATGAACAACAAGAGCAACAAGAACAACATGAACAACAAGAGCAACAAGAACAACAAGAACAACAAAAACAAGAAGAACAACAAGAACAACAAGAACTACAACTACAACAAGAACAACAAGAAAACAAGAACAACAAGAACAACAAGAACAACATGAACAGCAAGAACAACAAGAACGACAAGAACAACAAGAACAACATGAACAGCAAGAACAACAAGAACGACAAGAACAACAAGAACAACAAGAACAACAAGAACAAGAACAGCAAGGACAACAACAAGAAGAACTACATCAACAACAACAACAAGAACAACAAGAACAACAACAACAACAGGAACAACAAGAACAACAACAACAACGAGAACAACAAAAACAACAACAACAACAACAACAAGAACAACAACAAGAACAACAACAAGAAGAACAACAAGAACAGCAAGAGCAACAACAACAGCAACAAGAACAACAACAACAAGAACAACAAGAACAACAACAACAAGAACAACAACAACAAGAACAACAACAACAAGAACAACAAGAACAACAAGAACAACAAGAACAACAAGGACAACAACAACAACAATAACAACAACAAGAACAACAAAAACAAGAACAAAACAACAAGAAGAACAACAAGAACAACAAGAACAGCAGGAGCAACAACAACAACAACAAGAACAACAAGAACAACAAGAACAACAAGAACAACAAGGACAACAACAACAAGAACAACAACAAGAACAACAAAAACAAGAACAAAACAACAAGAAGAAAACCAGAACAACAAGAACAGCAGGAGCAACAACAACAACAAGAACAACAACAACAAGAACAACAACAACAAGAACAACAACAACAAGAACAACAAGAACAAGTACAACAAGATCAACAAGAACAACAGCAACATGAACAGCAAGAACAACAAGAACAACAAGAACAACAAGAACAACAAGAACAAGAACAGCAAGAACAACAACAAGAAGAACTACATGAACAACAACAACAAGAACAGCAAGAACAACAACAAGAAGAACTACATGAACAACAACAACAAGAACAACAAGAACAACAACAACAGGAACAACAAGAACAGCAACAACAACAAGAACAACAAAAACAACAACAACAACAACAACAAGAACAACAACAAGAAGAACAACAAGAACAACAAGAACAGCAAGAGCAACAACAACAACAACAAGAACAACAAGAACAACAACAACAAGAACAACAAGAACAACAACAACAAGAACTACGACAACAATAACAACAACAGGAACAACAACAAGAAGAACAACAAGAACAACAAGAACAACAAGAACAACAAGAACAACAAGGACAACAACAACAATAACAACAACAAGAACAACAAAAACAAGAACAAAACAACAACAAGAACAACAACAAGAAGAACAACAAGAACAACAAGAACAGCAGGAGCAACAACAACAACAAGAACAACAAGAACAACAAGAACAACAACAACAAGAACAACAAGAACAACAAGAACAACAAGAACAACATGAACAGCAAGAACAACAAGAACGACAAGAACAACAAGAACAACATGAACAGCAAGAACAACAAGAACGACAAGAACAACAAGAACAACAAGAACAACAAGAACAAGAACAGCAAGAACAACAACAAGAAGAACTACATGAACAACAACAACAAGAGCAACAAGAACAACAACAACAACAGGAACAACAAGAACAACAACAACAACAAGAACAACAAAAACAACAACAACAACAACAAGAACAACAACAAGAAGAACAACAAGAACAGCAAGAGCAACAACAACAGCAACAAGAACAACAACAACAAGAACAACAAGAACAACAACAACAAGAACAACAACAACAAGAACAACAAGAACAACAAGAACAACAAGAACAACAAGGACAACAACAACAATAACAACAACAAGAACAACAAAAACAAGAACAAAACAACAAGAAGAACAACAAGAACAACAAGAACAGCAGGAGCAACAACAACAACAACAAGAACAACAACAACAAGAACAACAAGAACAACAAGAACAAGTACAACAAGATCAACAAGAACAACAGCAACATGAACAGCAAGAACAACAAGAACAACAAGAACAACAAGAACAACAAGAACAACAAGAACAAGAACAGCAAGAACAACAACAAGAAGAACTACATGAACAACAACAACAAGAACGACAAGAACAACAACAACAACAGGAACAACAAGAACAACAACAACAACAAGAACAACAAGAAAAACAAGAACAAGAACAACAACATCAACCAGAACAACAAGAGCAACAACAGCAACAACAGCAACAAGGACAACAAGGACAACAAGAACAAAAAGAACAACAAGAACAACGAGAACATCGAGAACAACAAGAACAACAAGAACAACAAGAACAACAAGAACAACAAGAACAGCAGGAGCAACAACAACAACAACAAGAACAACAACAACAAGAACAACAAGAACAAGTACAACAAGATCAACAAGAACAACAGCAACATGAACAGCAAGAACAACAAGAACAACAAGAACAACAAGAACAACAAGAACAACAAGAACAACAAGAACAACAAGAACAACAAGAACAACAAGAACAAGAACAGCAAGAACAACAACAAGAAGAACTACATGAACAACAACAACAAGAACAACAAGAACAACAACAACAACAGGAACAACAAGAACAACAACAACAAGAAGAACAACAAAAACAACAACAAAAACAACAACAAAAACAACAACAAGAACAACAACAAGAAGAACAACAAGAACAACAAGAACAACAAGAACAACAAGAACAACAATAACAACAATAACAACAAGAACAACAAGAACAAGAACAACAAGAACAAGAACAACAAGAACAACAAGAACAACAAGAACAAGAACAGCAAGAACAACAACAAGAAGAACTACATGAACAACAACAACAAGAACAACAAGAACAACAACAACAGGAACAACAAGAACAGCAACAACAACAAGAACAACAAAAACAACAACAACAACAACAACAAGAACAACAACAAGAAGAACAACAAGAACAACAAGAACAGCAAGAGCAACAACAACAACAACAAGAACAACAACAACAAGAACAACAAGAACGACAACAACAAGAACAACAAGAACAACAACAACAAGAACAACGACAACAAGAACAACAACAGGAACAACAACAAGAAGAACAACAAGAACAACAAGAACAACAAGAACAACAAGAACAACAAGGACAACAACAACAATAACAACAACAAGAACAACAAAAACAAGAACAAAACAACAACAAGAACAACAACAAGAAGAACAACAAGAACAACAAGAACAGCAGGAGCAACAACAACAACAAGAACAACAAGAACAACAAGAACAACAACAACAAGATCAACAAGAACAACAAGAACAAGTACAACAAGATCAACAAGAACAACAGCAACATGAACAACAAGAATAACAAGAACAACAAGAACAACAAGAGCAACAAGAACAACAAGATCAAGAACAACGGGAACAACAACAGCAAGAACGACAAGGACAAAAAGAATAACAAGAACAAGAAGAACAAAAAGAACAACAAGAGCAACAAGAACAACAAGAACAACAAGAACAAGAACAACAACATCAACCAGAACAACAACAACATGAACAACAAGAACAACAACAACAACGAGAACAACGAGAACAATGAGAACAACGAGAACAACGGGAACAATGAGAACAACGAGATCAACAATAGCAACAAGATCAACAACAACAACAAGAACAACAAGAACAACAATAACAACAAGAACAACAAGAACAACAGGAACAAGAAGAACAAAGAGAACAACAAGAACAACAAGAACAACAAGAACAAGAAGAACAAGAAGAACAACAAGAACAACAACAACAACAACGACAACAAGGACAACAACAACAAGAACAACAAGAAAAACAAGAACAAGAGCAACAACATCAACCAGAACAACAACAACATGAACAACAAGAGCAACAACAGCAACAACAACAACAGGGACAACAAGAACAACAAGAACAAAAAGAACAACAAGAACAACGAGAACAACGAGAACAACAACAAGAACAACAACAACAACAACAACAAGAACAACAAGAACAACAACAACATGAACAACAAGAACATCAACAACCAGAACAACAAGAACAACAACAGCAACAAGAGCAACAAGAGCAACAAGAGCAACAAGAGCAACAAGAGCAACAAGAGCAACAAGAACAACAAGAACAACAAGATCAACAAGAACAACAAGAACAACAAGAACGACAAGAACAACAAGTACAACAAGAACAACAAGAACAACAAGAACAACAACAACAAGAACAACAAGAACAACAACAACATGATCAACAAGAGCATCAACAACAAGAACAACAACAACAACAACAACAAGTTCAACAAGAACAAGAACGACAAGAACAACAAGAACAACAAGAACAACAGGAACAACAGGAATAACAAGAACAACATGAACAACAAGAGCAACAAGAACAACATGAACAACAAGAGCAACAAGAACAACAAGAACAACAAGGACAACAACAACAATAACAACAACAAGAACGACAAGAACAACAAGTACAACAAGAACAACAAGAACAACAAGAACAACAACAACAAGAACAACAAGAACAGCAGGAGCAACAACAACAACAAGAACAACAACAACAAGATCAACAAGAACAACAAGAACAAGTACAACAAGATCAACAAGAACAACAGCAACATGAACAACAAGAACAACAAGAACAACAAGAACAACAAGAACAACAAGAACAACAAGAACAACAAGAACAACAAGAACAACAAGAACAACAAGAACAACAAGAACAACAAGAACAACAAGAACAACAAGAACAACAAGAACAACAAGAACAACAAGAACAACAAGAACAACAAGAACAACAAGAACAACAAGAACAACAAGAACAACAAGAACAACAAGAACAACAAGAACAACAAGAACAACAAGAACAACAAGAACAACAAGAACAACAAGAACAACAAGAACAACAAGAACAACAAGAACAACAAGAACAACAAGAACAACAAGAACAACAAGAACAACAAGAGCAACAAGAGCAACAAGAACAACAAGAACAACAAGAACAACAAGAACGACAAGAACAACAACAACAACAACAACAACAAGTACAGGAACAACAGGAGCAACAACAGCAAGAACAACAAGAACAACAAGAACAACAAGAGCAACAAGAACAACCAGAACAACAAGAACAAGAACAACAACATCAACCAGAACCACAACAGCATGAACAACAACAACAACAACAACAACAACAACAACAGCAAGAACAACAAGAGCAAGAACAACGGGAACAACAACAGCAAGAACAACAAGGACAAAAAGAATAACAAGAACAAGAAGAACAACAAGAACAACAAGAGCAACAAGAGCAACAAGAACAAGAAGAACAAGAAGAACAACAAGAACAACAAGAACAACAAGAACAACAAGAACAACAAGGACAACAACAACAATAACAACAACAAGAACAACAAAAACAAGAACAAAACAACAACAAGAACAACAACAAGAAGAACAACAAGAACAACAAGAACAGCAGGAGCAACAACAACAACAAGAACAACAAGAACAACAACAACAAGATCAACAAGAACAACAAGAACAAGTACAACAAGATCAACAGAACAACAGCAACATGAACAACAAGAACAACAAGAACAGCAAGAACAACAAGAACAACAAGAACAACAAGAACAACAAGAACAACAAGAACAACAAGAAGAACAAAGAGAACAACAAGAACAACGAGAACAACAAGAACAACAAGAACAAGAAGAACAACAAGAACAACAACAACAACAGCAACGACAACAAGAACAACAACAACAAGAACAACAAGAACAAGAACAACGGGAACAACAACAAAAAGAACAACAAGAACGAGAACAACGGGAACAACAACGACGAGAGCAACAAGAACAACAAGAACAACGAGAACAACAAGAACAACAAGAACAACAAGAACAACAAGAACAACAACAAGATCAACAAGAACAAGTACAACAAGATCAACAAGAACAACAGCAACATGAACAACAAGAACAACAAGAACAACAAGAACAACAAGAACAACATGAACAACAAGAACAACAAGAACAACAAGAACAACAAGAACAACAAGAACAACAATAACAACAAGGACAACAAGGACAAGAACAACAAGAAAAACAAGAACAAGAACAACAACATCAACCAGAACAACAACAACATGAACAACAAGAGCAACAACAGCAACAACAACAACAAGGACAACAAGAACAACAAGAACAAAAAGAACAACAAGAACAACGAGAACAACGAGAACAACGAGAATAACAACAAGAACAACAACAACAACAACAACAAGAACAACAACAACAAGAACAACAAGAACAACAACAACAACAACAAGAACAACAACAACAAGAACAACGACAACAAGAACAACAACAAGAACAACAACAAGAAGAACAACAAGAACAACAAGAACAACAAGGACAACAACAACAATAACAACAACAAGAACAACAAAAACAAGAACAAAACAACAACAAGAACAACAACAAGAAGAACAACAAGAACAACAAGAACAGCAGGAGAAACAACAACAACAAGAACAACAAGAACAACAACAACAAGATCAACAAGAACAACAAGAACAAGTACAACAAGATCAACAAGAACAACAGCAACATGAACAACAAGAACAACAAGAACAACAAGAACAACAAGAACAACAAGAACAACAAGAACAACAAGAACAACAAGAACAACAAGAACAACAAGAACAACAAGAACAACAAGAACAACAAGAACAACAAGAGCAACAAGAGCAACAAGAACAATAACAGCAAGAACAACAACAACAAGAACAACAACAACAACAACAACAACAAGAACAACAGGAACAACAACAGCAAGAACAACAAGAACAACAACAAGAAGAAGAACAACAAGATCAAGAACAACGGGAACAACAACAGCAAGAACGACAAGGACAAAAAGAATAACAAGAACAAGAAGAACAACAAGAACAACAAGAGCATCAAGAACAACAAGAACAACAAGAACAAGAACAACAACATCAACCAGAACAACAACAACATGAACAACAAGAACAACAACAACAACGAGAACAACGAGAACAACGAGAACAACGAGAACAACAAGAACGACAAGAACAACAAGTACAACAAGAACAACAAGAACAACAAGAACAAGAACAACAACAAGAACAACAAGAACAAGAACAACAAGAACAACAAGAACAAGAACAAGAAGAACAACAAGAACAACAACAACATGAACAACAAGAGCATCAACAACCAGAACAACAAGAACAACAACAACAAGTTCAACAAGAACAAGAACGACAAGAACAACAAGAACAACAAGAACAACAGGAACAACAGGAATAACAAGAACAACATGAACAACAAGAGCAACAAGAACAACATGAACAACAATAGCAACAAGAACAACAAGAACAACAAGGACAACAACAACAATAACAACAACAAGAACAACAAAAACAAGAACAAAACAACAACAAGAACAACAACAAGAAGAACAACAAGAACAACAAGAACAGCTGGAGCAACAACAACAACAAGAACAACAAGAACAACAACAACAAGATCAACAAGAACAACAAGAACAAATACAACAAGATCAACAAGAACAACAGCAACATGAACAACAAGAACAACAAGAACAACAAGAACAACAAGAACAACAAGAACAACAAGAACAACAAGAACAACAAGAACAACAAGAACAACAAGAGCAACAAGAGCAACAAGAACAACAAGAACAACAAGAACAACAAGAACAACAAGAATAACAAGAACAACAAGAACAACAAGAACAACAAGAACAACAAGAACAACAAGAACAACAACAAGATCAACAAGAACAAGTACAACAAGATCAACAAGAACAACAGCAACATGAACAACAAGAACAACAAGAACAACAAGAACAACAAGAACATCAAGAACAACAAGAACAACAAGAACAACAAGAACAACAAGAACAACAAGAACAAGAACAGCAAGAACAACAACAAGAAGAACTACATGAACAACAACAACAAGAACGACAAGAACAACAACAAAAACAGGAACAACAAGAACAACAACAACAAGAACAACAAGAAAAACAAGAACAAGAACAACAACATCAACCAGAACAACAACAACATGAACAACAAGAGCAACAACAGCAACAACAACAACAAGGACAACAAGAACAAAAAGAACAACAAGAACAACGAGAACAACGAGAACAACGAGAGCAACGAGAACAACGAGAGCAACGAGAACAACGGAAACAATGAGAACAACAAGAGCAACAAAAGCAACAAGATCAACAAGAACAACAAGAACAACAAGAACAACAAGAACAACAAGAACAACAAGAACAACAAGAACAACAAGAACAACAAGAACAACAAGAACAACAAGAACAACAAGAACAACAAGAACAACAAGAACAACAAGAACAACAAAACAACAAGAACAACAAGAACAACAAGAACAACAAGAACAACAAGAACAACAAGAACAACAAGAACAACAAGAACAACAAGAACAACAAGAGCAACAAGAACGAGAACAGCAAGAACAACAACAACAAGAACAACAAGAACAGTAAGAACAACAAGAACAGTAAGAACAACAAGAAGAACAATAAGAACAATAAGAACAAGAAGAAGAAGAACAACAAGAATAACAAGAACAACAAGAAGAAGAAGAACATCAAGAACAACAAGAACAGCAAGAACGACAAGATCAACAAGAACAACAAGAACAACATGAACAACAACAAGAACAACAAGAACAAGAACAACAAGAACAACAACAACAAGAACAACAAGAACAACAACTACATGAACAACAAGAGCATCAACAACCAGAACAACAAGAACAACAACAACAAGTACAACAAGAACAAGAACGACAAGAACAACAAGAACAACAAGAACAACAGGAACAACAGGAATAACAAGAACAACATGAACAACAAGAGCAACAAGAACAACATGAACAACAAGAGCAACAAGAACAACAAGAACAACAAAAACAAGAAGAACAACAAGAACAACAAGAACTACAACTACAACAAGAACAACAAGAAAACAAGAACAACAAGAACAACAAGAACAACATGAACAGCAAGAACAACAAGAACGACAAGAACAACAAGAACAACATGAACAGCAAGAACAACAAGAACGACAAGAACAACAAGAACAACAAGAACAACAAGAACAAGAACAGCAAGGACAACAACAAGAAGAACTACATGAACAACAACAACAAGAACAACAAGAACAACAACAACAACAGGAACAACAAGAACAACAACAACAACAAGAACAACAAAAACAACAACAACAACAACAACAGGAACAACAACAAGAAGAACAACAAGAACAGCAAGAGCAACAACAACAGCAACAAGAACAACAACAACAAGAACAACAAGAACAACAACAACAAGAACAACAACAACAAGAACAACAACAACAAGAACAACAAGAACAACAAGAACAACAAGAACAACAAGGACAACAACAACAACAATAACAACAACAAGAACAACAAAAACAAGAACAAAACAACAAGAAGAACAACAAGAACAACAAGAACAGCAGGAGCAACAACAACAACAACAAGAACAACAACAACAAGAACAACAACAACAAGAACAACAAGAACAACAAGAACAACAAGAACAACAAGGACAACAACAACAAGAACAACAACAAGAACAAAACAACAAGAAGAAAACCAGAACAACAAGAACAGCAGGAGCAACAACAACAACAACAAGAACAACAACAACAAGAACAACAAGAACAAGTACAACAAGATCAACAAGAACAACAGCAACATGAACAGCAAGAACAACAAGAACAACAAGAACAACAAGAACAACAAGAACAAGAACAGCAAGAACAACAACAAGAAGAACTACATGAACAACAACAACAAGAACAGCAAGAACAACAACGAGAAGAACTACATGAACAACAACAACAAGAACAACAAGAACAACAACAACAGGAACAACAAGAACAGCAACAACAACAAGAACAACAAAAACAACAACAACAACAACAACAAGAACAACAACAAGAAGAACAACAAGAACAACAAGAACAGCAAGAGCAACAACAACAACAACAAGAACAACAACAACAAGAACAACAAGAACAACAACAACAAGAACAACAAGAACAACAACAACAAGAACTACGACAACAAGAACAACAACAGGAACAACAACAAGAAGAACAACAAGAACAACAAGAACAACAAGAACAACAAGAACAACAAGGACAACAACAACAATAACAACAACAAGAACAACAAAAACAAGAACAAAACAACAACAAGAACAACAACAAGAAGAACAACAAGAACAACAAGAACAGCAGGAGCAACAACAACAACAAGAACAACAAGAACAACAACAACAAGAACAACAAGAACAACAAGAACAACAAGAACAACATGAACAGCAAGAACAACAAGAACGACAAGAACAACAAGAACAACAAGAACAAGAACAGCAAGAACAACAACAAGAAGAACTACATGAACAACAACAACAAGAGCAACAAGAACAACAACAACAACAGGAACAACAAGAACAACAACAACAACAAGAACAACAAAAACAACAACAACAACAACAACAAGAACAACAAGAAGAAGAACAACAAGAACAGCAAGAGCAACAACAACAGCAACAAGAACAACAACAACAAGAACAACAAGAACAACAACAACAAGAACAACAACAACAAGAACAACAACAACAAGAACAACAAGAACAACAAGAACAACAAGAACAACAAGGACAACAACAACAATAACAACAACAAGAACAACAAAAACAAGAACAAAACAACAAGAAGAACAACAAGAACAACAAGAACAGCAGGAGCAACAACAACAACAACAAGAACAACAAGAACAACAAGAACAAGTACAACAAGAACAACAACAACAAGAACAACAACAACAAGAACAACAAGAACAACAAGAACAACAAGAACAACAAGGACAACAACAACAACAATAACAACAACAAGAACAACAAAAACAAGAACAAAACAACAAGAAGAACAACAAGAACAACAAGAACAGCAGGAGCAACAACAACAACAACAAGAACAACAACAACAAGAACAACAAGAACAACAAGAACAACAAGGACAACAACAACAAGAACAACAACAAGAACAACAAAAACAAGAACAAAACAACAAGAAGAAAACCAGAACAACAAGAACAGCAGGAGCAACAACAACAACAAGAACAACAACAACAAGAACAACAAGAACAAGTACAACAAGATCAACAAGAACAACAGCAACATGAACAGCAAGAACAACAAGAACAACAAGAACAACAAGAACAACAAGAACAAGAACAGCAAGAACAACAACAAGAAGAACTACATGAACAACAACAACAAGAACAGCAAGAACAACAACAAGAAGAACTACATGAACAACAACAACAAGAACAACAAGAACAACAACAACAGGAACAACAAGAACAGCAACAACAACAAGAACAACAAAAACAACAACAACAACAACAACAAGAACAACAACAAGAAGAACAACAAGAACAACAAGAACAGCAAGAGCAACAACAACAACAACAAGAACAACAACAACAAGAACAACAAGAACAACAACAACAAGAACAACAAGAACAACAACAACAAGAACTACGACAACAAGAACAACAACAGGAACAACAACAAGAAGAACAACAAGAACAACAAGAACAACAAGAACAACAAGAACAACAAGGACAACAACAACAATAACAACAACAAGAACAACAAAAACAAGAACAAAACAACAACAAGAACAACAACAAGAAGAACAACAAGAACAACAAGAACAGCAGGAGCTACAACAACAACAAGAACAACAAGAACAACAAGAACAACAACAACAAGAACAACAAGAACAACAAGAACAACAAGAACAACATGAACAGCAAGAACAACAAGAACGACAAGAACAACAAGAACAACATGAACAGCAAGAACAACAAGAACGACAAGAACAACAAGAACAACAAGAACAACAAGAACAAGAACAGCAAGAACAACAACAAGAAGAACTACATGAACAACAACAACAAGAGCAACAAGAACAACAACAACAACAGGAACAACAAGAACAACAACAACAACAAGAACAACAAAAACAACAACAACAACAACAACAAGAACAACAACAAGAAGAACAACAAGAACAGCAAGAGCAACAACAACAGCAACAAGAACAACAACAACAAGAACAACAAGAACAACAACAACAAGAACAACAACAACAAGAACAACAACAACAAGAACAACAAGAACAACAAGAACAACAAGAACAACAAGGACAACAACAACAATAACAACAACAAGAACAACAAAAACAAGAACAAAACAACAAGAAGAACAACAAGAACAACAAGAACAGCAGGAGCAACAACAACAACAACAAGAACAACAACAACAAGAACAACAAGAACAACAAGAACAAGTACAACAAGATCAACAAGAACAACAGCAACATGAACAGCAAGAACAACAAGAACAACAAGAACAACAAGAACAACAAGAACAACAAGATCAACAAGAACAAGAACAGCAAGAACAACAACAAGAAGAACTACATGAACAACAACAACAAGAACGACAAGAACAACAACAACAACAGGAACAACAAGAACAACAACAACAACAAGAACAACAAGAAAAACAAGAACAAGAACAACAACATCAACCAGAACAACAACAACATGAACAACAAGAGCAACAACAGCAACAACAGCAACAAGGACAACAAGGACAACAAGAACAAAAAGAACAACAAGAACAACGAGAACATCGAGAACAACAAGAACAACAAGAACAACAAGAACAACAAGGACAACAACAACAACAAGAAAAACAAGAACAACAAGAACAACAAGAACAAAAAGAACAACAAGAACAACAAGGACAGCAACAACAACAAGAACAACAAGAAAACAAGAACAACAAGAACAACAAGAACAACATGAACAGCAAGAACAACAAGAACGACAAGAACAACAAGAACATGAACAGCAAGAACAACAAGAACGACAAGAACAACAAGAACAACAAGAACAAGAACAGCAAGAACAACAAGAACAAGAACAGCAAGAACTACAACAAGAAGAACTACATGAACAACAACAACAAGAGCAACAAGAACAACAACAACAAGAACAACAAGAACAACAACAACATGAACAACAAGAGCATCAACAACCAGAACAACAAGAACAACAACAACAAGTACAACAAGAACAAGAACGACAAGAACAACAAGAACAACAAGAACAACAGGAACAACAGGAATAACAAGAACAACATGAACAACAAGAGCAACAAGAACAACATGAACAACAAGAGCAACAAGAACAACAAGAACAACAAAAACAAGAAGAACAACAAGAACAACAAGAACTACAACTACAACAAGAACAACAAGAAAACAAGAACAACAAGAACAACAAGAACAACAAGAACAAGAACAACAAGAAAAACAAGAACAAGAACAACAACATCAACCAGAACAACAACAACATGAACAACAAGAGCAACAACAGCAACAACAACAACAAGGACAACAAGAACAACAAGAACAAAAAGAACAACAAGAACAACGAGAACAACGAGAACAACGAGAACAACGAGAACAACAACAAGAACAACAAGAACAACAACAACATGAACAACAAGAACATCAACAACCAGAACAACAAGAACATCAACAACCAGAACAACAAGAACAACAACAGCAACAAGAGCAACAAGAGCAACAAGAGCAACAAGAGCAACAAGAGCAACAAGAGCAACAAGAGCAACAAGAACAACAAGAACAACAAGATCAACAAGAACAACAATAACAACAAGAACGACAAGAACAACAAGTACAACAAGAACAACAAGAACAACAAGAACAAGAACAACAACAAGTACAGGAACAACAGGAACAACAACAGCAAGAACAACAAGAACAACAAGAACAACAAGAGCAACAAGAACAACCAGAACAACAAGAACAAGAACAACAACATCAACCAGAACCACAACAGCATGAACAACAAGAACAACAACAACAACAACAACAACAGCAAGAACAACAAGAACAAGAACAACAAGAACAACAACAACAAGAACAAGAAGAACAACAAGAACAACAACAACATGAACAACAAGAGCATCAACAACCACAACAACAAGAACAACAACAACAAGTTCAACAAGAACCAGAACAACAAGAGCAACAAGAACAACAAGAACAACAAGGACAACAACAACAATAACAACAACAAGAACAACAAAAACAAGAACAAAACAACAACAAGAACAACAACAAGAAGAACAACAAGAACAACAAGAACAGCAGGAGCTACAACAACAACAAGAACAACAAGAACAACAAGAACAACAACAACAAGAACAACAAGAACAACAAGAACAACAAGAACAACATGAACAGCAAGAACAACAAGAACGACAAGAACAACAAGAACAACATGAACAGCAAGAACAACAAGAACGACAAGAACAACAAGAACAACAAGAACAACAAGAACAAGAACAGCAAGAACAACAACAAGAAGAACTACATGAACAACAACAACAAGAGCAACAAGAACAACAACAACAACAGGAACAACAAGAACAACAACAACAACAAGAACAACAAAAACAACAACAACAACAACAACAAGAACAACAACAAGAAGAACAACAAGAACAGCAAGAGCAACAACAACAGCAACAAGAACAACAACAACAAGAACAACAAGAACAACAACAACAAGAACAACAACAACAAGAACAACAACAACAAGAACAACAAGAACAACAAGAACAACAAGAACAACAAGGACAACAACAACAATAACAACAACAAGAACAACAAAAACAAGAACAAAACAACAAGAAGAACAACAAGAACAACAAGAACAGCAGGAGCAACAACAACAACAACAAGAACAACAACAACAAGAACAACAAGAACAACAAGAACAAGTACAACAAGATCAACAAGAACAACAGCAACATGAACAGCAAGAACAACAAGAACAACAAGAACAACAAGAACAACAAGAACAACAAGAACAACAAGAACAACAAGAACAACAAGAACAAGAACAGCAAGAACAACAACAAGAAGAACTACATGAACAACAACAACAAGAACGACAAGAACAACAACAACAACAGGAACAACAAGAACAACAACAACAACAAGAACAACAAGAAAAACAAGAACAAGAACAACAACATCAACCAGAACAACAACAACATGAACAACAAGAGCAACAACAGCAACAACAGCAACAAGGACAACAAGGACAACAAGAACAAAAAGAACAACAAGAACAACGAGAACATCGAGAACAACAAGAACAACAAGAACAACAAGAACAACAAGGACAACAACAACAACAAGAAAAACAAGAACAACAAGAACAACAAGAACAAAAAGAACAACAAGAACAACAAGGACAGCAACAACAACAAGAACAACAAGAAAACAAGAACAACAAGAACAACAAGAACAACATGAACAGCAAGAACAACAAGAACGACAAGAACAACAAGAACATGAACAGCAAGAACAACAAGAACGACAAGAACAACAAGAACAACAAGAACAAGAACAGCAAGAACAACAAGAACAAGAACAGCAAGAACTACAACAAGAAGAACTACATGAACAACAACAACAAGAGCAACAAGAACAACAACAACAAGAACAACAAGAACAACAACAACATGAACAACAAGAGCATCAACAACCAGAACAACAAGAACAACAACAACAAGTACAACAAGAACAAGAACGACAAGAACAACAAGAACAACAAGAACAACAGGAACAACAGGAATAACAAGAACAACATGAACAACAAGAGCAACAAGAACAACATGAACAACAAGAGCAACAAGAACAACAAGAACAACAAAAACAAGAAGAACAACAAGAACAACAAGAACTACAACTACAACAAGAACAACAAGAAAACAAGAACAACAAGAACAACAAGAACAACAAGAACAAGAACAACAAGAAAAACAAGAACAAGAACAACAACATCAACCAGAACAACAACAACATGAACAACAAGAGCAACAACAGCAACAACAACAACAAGGACAACAAGAACAACAAGAACAAAAAGAACAACAAGAACAACGAGAACAACGAGAACAACGAGAACAACGAGAACAACAACAAGAACAACAAGAACAACAACAACATGAACAACAAGAACATCAACAACCAGAACAACAAGAACATCAACAACCAGAACAACAAGAACAACAACAGCAACAAGAGCAACAAGAGCAACAAGAGCAACAAGAGCAACAAGAGCAACAAGAGCAACAAGAGCAACAAGAACAACAAGAACAACAAGATCAACAAGAACAACAATAACAACAAGAACGACAAGAACAACAAGTACAACAAGAACAACAAGAACAACAAGAACAAGAACAACAACAAGTACAGGAACAACAGGAACAACAACAGCAAGAACAACAAGAACAACAAGAACAACAAGAGCAACAAGAACAACCAGAACAACAAGAACAAGAACAACAACATCAACCAGAACCACAACAGCATGAACAACAAGAACAACAACAACAACAACAACAACAGCAAGAACAACAAGAACAAGAACAACAAGAACAACAACAACAAGAACAAGAAGAACAGCAAGAACAACAACAACATGAACAACAAGAGCATCAACAACCACAACAACAAGAACAACAACAACAAGTTCAACAAGAACCAGAACAACAAGAGCAACAAGAACAACAAGAACAACAAGGACAACAACAACAATAACAACAACAAGAACAACAAAAACAAGAACAAAACAACAACAAGAACAACAACAAGAAGAACAACAAGAACAACAAGAACAGCAGGAGCAACAACAACAACAAGAACAACAAGAACAACAACAACAAGATCAACAAGAACAACAAGAACAAGTACAACAAGATCAACAAGAACAACAGCAACATGAACAAAAGAACAACAAGAACAACAAGAACAACCAGAACAACAAGAACAACAAGAACAACAAGAACAACAAGAACAACAAGAACAACAAGAACAACAAGAACAACAAGAACAACAAGAACAACATGAACAACAAGAGCAACAAGAACAACAAGAGCAACAACAGCAACAAGAACAACAAGAACAGCAAGAACAACAAGAACGACAAGAACAACAACAACAACAACAACAACAACAAGTACAGGAACAACAGGAACAACAACAGCAAGAACAACAAGAACAACAAGAACAACAAGAACAACCAGAACAACCAGAACAAGAACAACAACATCAACCAGAACCACAACAGCATGAACAACAAGAACAACAACAACAACAACAACAACAACAGCAAGAACAACAAGAGCAAGAACAACGGGAACAACAACAGCAAGAACAACAAGGACAAAAAGAATAACAAGAACAAGAAGAACAACAAGAACAACAAGAGCAACAAGAGCAACAAGAACAAGAAGAACAACAAGAACAACAAGAACAACAAGAACAACAAGAACAACAAGAACAACAAGGACAACAAGGACAACAACAACAATAACAACAACAAGAACAACAAAAACAAGAACAAAACAACAACAAGAACAACAAGAAGAAGAACAACAAGAACAACAAGAACAACAAGAAGAAGAACAACAAGAACAACAAGAACAACAACAACAAGATCAACAAGAACAACAAGAACAAGTACAACAAGATCAACAAGAACAACAGCAACATGAACAACAAGAACAACAAGAACAACAAGAACAACAAGAACAACAAGAAGAACAAAGAGAACAACAAGAACAACAAGAACAACAAGAACAACAAGAACAACAAGAAGAACAAAGAGAACAACAAGAACAACAAGAACAACAAGAACAACAAGAACAAGAAGAACAAACAAGAACAACAAGAACAACAAGAACAAGAAGAACAAACAAGAACAACAAGAACAACAAGAACAACAAGAACAACAACAACAACAACAACGACAACAAGAACAACAACAACAAGAACAACGGGAACAACAACAACAAGAACAACAAGAACAACAAGAACAAGAACAACGGGAACAACAACGACGAGAGCAACAAGAACAACAAGAACAACGAGAACAACAAGAACAACAAGAACAACAAGAGCAACAAGAACAACAAGAACAACAACAAGATCAACAAGAACAAGTACAACAAGATCAACAAGAACAACAGCAACATGAACAACAAGAACAACAAGAACAACAAGAACAACATGAACAACAAGAACAACAAGAACAACAAGAACAACAAGACCAACAAGAACAACAAGAAAAACAAGAACAAGAACAACAACATCAACCAGAACAACAACAACATGAACAACAAGAGCAACAACAGCAACAACAACAACAAGGACAACAAGAACAACAAGAACAAAAAGAACAACAAGAACAACGAGAACAACGAGAGCAACGAGAACAACGGAAACAATGAGAACAACAAGAGCAACAAAAGCAACAAGATCAACAAGAACAACAAGAACAACAAGAACAACAAGAACAACAAGAACAACAAGAACAACAAGAACAACAAGAACAACAAGAACAACAAGAACAACAAGAACAACTAAAACAACAAGAACAACAAGAACAACAAGAACAACAAGAACAACAAGAGCAACAAGAACGAGAACAGCAAGAACAACAACAACAAGAACAACAAGAATAACAAGAACAACAAGAACAACAAGAACAGTAAGAACAACAAGAACAGTAAGAACAACAAGAAGAACAATAAGAACAAGAAGAAGAAGAACAACAAGAATAACAAGAACAACAAGAAGAAGAAGAACATCAAGAACAACAAGAACAGCAAGAACGACAAGATCAACAAGAACAACAAGAACAACAAGAACAACAAGAACGACAAGAACAACAAGTACAACAAGAACAACAAGAACAACAAGAACAAGAACAACAAGAACAAGAACAACAAGAACAACAAGAACAACAACAACATGAACAACAAGAGCATCAACAACCAGAACAACAAGAACAACAACAACAAGTACAACAAGAACAAGAACGACAAGAACAACAAGAACAACAAGAACAACAAGAACAACAAGGACAACAACAACAACAAGAACAACAAGAAAACAAGAACAACAAGAACAACAAGAACAACAAGAACAACAAGGACAACAACAAGAACAACAAGAACAACAAGAACAACATGAACAGCAAGAACAACAAGAACGACAAGAACAACAAGAACAACAAGAACAAGAACAGCAAGAACAACAACAAGAAGAACTACATGAACAACAACAACAAGAACAACAAGAACAACAACAACAACAGGAACAACAAGAACAACAACAACAACAAGAACAACAAAAACAACAACAACAACAACAACAAGAACAACAACAAGAAGAACAACAAGAACAGCAAGAGCAACAACAACAACAACAAGAACAACAACAACAAGAACAACAAGAACAACAAGAACAACAACAACAAGAACAACAACAACAAGAACAACAAGAACAACAAGAACAGCAGGAGCAACAACAACAACAAGAACAACAAGAACAACAACAACAAGATCAACAAGAACAACAAGAACAAGTACAACAAGATCAACAAGAACAACAGCAACATGAACAAAAGAACAACAAGAACAACAAGAACAACCAGAACAACAAGAACAACAAGAACAACAAGAACAACAAGAACAACAAGAACAACAAGAACAACAAGAACAACAAGAACAACAAGAACAACATGAACAACAAGAGCAACAAGAACAACAAGAGCAACAACAGCAACAAGAACAACAAGAACAACAAGAACAACAAGAACGACAAGAACAACAACAACAACAACAACAACAACAACAAGTACAGGAACAACAGGAACAACAACAGCAAGAACAACAAGAACAACAAGAACAACAAGAACAACCAGAACAACCAGAACAAGAACAACAACATCAACCAGAACCACAACAGCATGAACAACAAGAACAACAACAACAACAACAACAACAACAACAGCAAGAACAACAAGAGCAAGAACAACGGGAACAACAACAGCAAGAACAACAAGGACAAAAAGAATAACAAGAACAAGAAGAACAACAAGAACAACAAGAGCAACAAGAGCAACAAGAACAAGAAGAACAACAAGAACAACAAGAACAACAAGAACAACAAGAACAACAAGAACAACAAGAACAACAAGGACAACAAGGACAACAACAACAATAACAACAACAAGAACAACAAAAACAAGAACAAAACAACAACAAGAACAACAAGAAGAAGAACAACAAGAACAACAAGAACAACAAGAAGAAGAACAACAAGAACAACAAGAACAACAACAACAAGATCAACAAGAACAACAAGAACAAGTACAACAAGATCAACAAGAACAACAGCAACATGAACAACAAGAACAACAAGAACAACAAGAAGAACAAAGAGAACAACAAGAACAACAAGAACAACAAGAACAACAAGAACAACAAGAACAACAAGAACAACAAGAAGAACAAAGAGAACAACAAGAACAACAAGAACAACAAGAACAACAAGAACAAGAAGAACAAACAAGAACAACAAGAACAACAAGAACAAGAAGAACAAACAAGAACAACAAGAACAACAAGAACAACAAGAACAACAACAACAACAACAACGACAACAAGAACAACAACAACAAGAACAACGGGAACAACAACAACAAGAACAACAAGAACAACAAGAACAAGAACAACGGGAACAACAACGACGAGAGCAACAAGAACAACAAGAACAACGAGAACAACAAGAACAACAAGAACAACAAGAGCAACAAGAACAACAAGAACAACAACAAGATCAACAAGAACAAGTACAACAAGATCAACAAGAACAACAGCAACATGAACAACAAGAACAACAAGAACAACAAGAACAACATGAACAACAAGAACAACAAGAACAACAAGAACAACAAGACCAACAAGAACAACAAGAAAAACAAGAACAAGAACAACAACATCAACCAGAACAACAACAACATGAACAACAAGAGCAACAACAGCAACAACAACAACAAGGACAACAAGAACAACAAGAACAAAAAGAACAACAAGAACAACGAGAACAACGAGAGCAACGAGAACAACGGAAACAATGAGAACAACAAGAGCAACAAAAGCAACAAGATCAACAAGAACAACAAGAACAACAAGAACAACAAGAACAACAAGAACAACAAGAACAACAAGAACAACAAGAACAACAAGAACAACAAGAACAACAAGAACAACAAGAACAACTAAAACAACAAGAACAACAAGAACAACAAGAACAACAAGAACAACAAGAGCAACAAGAACGAGAACAGCAAGAACAACAACAACAAGAACAACAAGAATAACAAGAACAACAAGAACAACAAGAACAGTAAGAACAACAAGAACAGTAAGAACAACAAGAAGAACAATAAGAACAAGAAGAAGAAGAACAACAAGAATAACAAGAACAACAAGAAGAAGAAGAACATCAAGAACAACAAGAACAGCAAGAACGACAAGATCAACAAGAACAACAAGAACAACATGAACAACAAGAACGACAAGAACAACAAGTACAACAAGAACAACAAGAACAACAAGAACAAGAACAACAAGAACAAGAACAACAAGAACAACAAGAACAACAACAACATGAACAACAAGAGCATCAACAACCAGAACAACAAGAACAACAACAACAAGTACAACAAGAACAAGAACGACAAGAACAACAAGAACAACAAGAACAACAAGAACAACAAGGACAACAACAACAACAAGAACAACAAGAAAACAAGAACAACAAGAACAACAAGAACAACAAGAACAACAAGGACAACAACAAGAACAACAAGAACAACAAGAACAACATGAACAGCAAGAACAACAAGAACGACAAGAACAACAAGAACAACAAGAACAAGAACAGCAAGAACAACAACAAGAAGAACTACATGAACAACAACAACAAGAACAACAAGAACAACAACAACAACAACAACAACAAGAACAACAACAACAACAAGAACAACAAAAACAACAACAACAACAACAACAAGAACAACAACAAGAAGAACAACAAGAACAGCAAGAGCAACAACAACAACAACAAGAACAACAACAACAAGAACAACAAGAACAACAAGAACAACAACAACAAGAACAACAACAACAAGAACAACAAGAACAACAAGAACAACAAGGACAACAACAACAATAACAACAAGAAGAACAACAAAAACAAGAACAAAACAACAAGAAGAACAACAAGAACAACAAGAACAGCAGGAGCAACAACAACAAAAACAAGAACAACAACAACAAGAACAACAAGAACAAGTACAACAAGATCAACAAGAACAACAGCAACATGAACAGCAAGAACAACAAGAACAACAAGAACAAGAACAGCAAGAACAACAACAAGAAGAACTACATGAACAACAACAACAAGAACAACAAGAACAACAACAACAGGAACAACAAGAACAACAACAACAACAAGAACAACAAAAACAACAACAAAAACAACAACAAGAACAACAACAAGAAGAACAACAAGAACAACAAGAACAACAAGAACAACAATAACAACAAGAACAACAAGAACAAGAACAACAAGAAAAACAAGAACAACAAGAACAACAAGAACAACAAGAGCAACAAGAGCAACAAGAACAATAACAGCAAGAACAACAACAACAAGAACAACAACAACAACAACAAGAACAAGAACAACAGGAACAACAACAGCAAGAACAACAAGAACAACAACAACAAGAAGAAGAACAAGATCAAGAACAACGGGAACAACAACAGCAAGAACGACAAGGACAAAAAGAATAACAAGAACAAGAAGAACAACAAGAACAACAAGAGCAACAAGAACAACAAGAACAACAAGAACAAGAACAACAACATCAACCAGAACAACAACAACATGAACAACAAGAACAACAACAACAACGAGAACAACGAGAACAACGAGAACAACAAGAGCAACAAGAGCAACAAGAACAATAACAGCAAGAACAACAACAAGAAGAACAACAACAACAACAAGAACAAGAACAACAGGAACAACAACAGCAAGAACAACAAGAACAACAACAACAAGATCAACAAGATCAACAAGAACAAGTACAACAAGATCAACAAGAACAACAGCAACATGAACAACAAGAACAACAAGAACAACAAGAACAACAAGAACAACAAGAACAACAAGAACAACAAGAACAACAAGAACAACAAGAACAACAAGAACAAGAAGAACAACAAGAACAACAAGAGCAACAAGAACAACAAGAACAACAAGAACAAGAACAACAACATCAACCAGAACAACAACAACATGAACAACAAGAACAACAACAACAACGAGAACAACGAGAACAACGAGAACAATGAGAACAACGAGAACAACGGGAACAATGAGAACAACGAGATCAACAATAGCAACAAGATCAACAAGAACAACAAGAACAACAATAACAACAATAACAACAAGAACAACAAGAACAAGAAGAACAACAAGAACAACAAGAACAACAACAACAACAACAACGACAACAAGGACAACAACAACAAGAACAACAAGAACAAGAACAACGGGAACAACAACAACAAGAACAACAAGAACAAGAACAACGGGAACAACAACGACGAGAGCAACAAGAACAACAACAGCAACAACAACAACAAGGACAACAAGAACAACAAGAACAAAAAGAACAACAAGAACAACAAGAACAACAAGAACAACAAGAACAACAGCAACATGAACAACAAGAACAACAAGAACAACAAGAACAACAAGAACAACAAGATCAACAAGAACAACAAGAACAACAAGAACAACAAGAACAACAAGAACAACAAGAACAACAAGAACAACAAGAACAACAATAACAACAAGAACAACAAGAACAACAAGAACAACAAGAACAACAAGAACAACAAGAACAACAAGAACAACAATAACAACAAGAACAACAAGAACAAGAACAACAACAGCAACAACAACAACAAGGACAACAAGAACAACAAGAACAAAAAGAACAACAAGAACAACGAGAACAACGAGAACAACGAGAACAACGAGAACAACAACAAGAACAACAACAACAACAACAACAAGAACAACAAGAACAACAACAACATGAACAACAAGAACATCAACAACCAGAACAACAAGAACAACAACAGCAACAAGAGCAACAAGAGCAACAAGAGCAACAAGAGCAACAAGAGCAACAAGAGCAACAAGAACAACAAGAACAACAAGATCAACAAGAACAACAAGAACAACAAGAACGACAAGAACAACAAGTACAACAAGAACAACAAGAACAACAAGAACAAGAACAACAACAAGAACAACAAGAACAAGAACAACAAGAACAACAACAACAAGAACAAGAAGAACAACAAGAACAACAACAACATGAACAACAAGAGCATCAACAACCAGAACAACAAGAACAACAACAACATGTTCAACAAGAACAAGAACTTCAAGAACAACAAGAACAACAAGAACAACAGGAACAACAGGAATAACAAGAACAACATGAACAACAAGAGCAACAAGAACAACATGAACAACAAGAGCAACAAGAACAACAAGAACAACAAAAACAAGAACAAAACAACAACAAGAACAACAACAAGAAGAACAACAAGAACAACAAGAACAGCAGGAGCAACAACAACAACAAGAACAACAAGAACAACAACAACAAGATCAACAAGAACAACAAGAACAAGTACAACAAGATCAACAAGAACAACAGCAACATGAACAACAAGAACAACAAGAACAACAAGAACAACAAGAACAACAAGAACAACAAGAACAACAAGAACAAGAAGAACAACAAGAACAACAAGAACAACAACAACGACGACAACAAGAACAACAACAACAAGAACAACAAGAACAAGAACAACGGGAACAACAACAACAAGAACAACAAGAACAAGAACAACCAGAACAACAAGAACAACAACAGCCACAAGAGCAACAAGAGCAACAAGAGCAACAAGAGCAACAAGAGCAACAAGAACAACAAGAACAACAAGATCAACAAGAACAACAAGAACAACAAGAACGACAAGAACAACAAGTACAACAAGAACAACAAGAACAACAAGAACAAGAACAACAACAAGAACAACAAGAACAACAACAACAAGAACAACAACAACAAGAATAAGAATAACAACAAGAACAACAACAACATGAACAACAACAGCATCAACAACCAGAACAACAAGAACAACAACAACAAGTTCAACAAGAACAAGAACGACAAGAACAACAAGAACAACAAGAACAACAACAACAACAACGACAACAAGGACAACAACAACAAGAACAACAAGAACAAGAACAACGGGAACAACAACAACAAGAACAACAAGAACAAAAACAACGGGAACAACAACGACGAGAGCAACAAGAACAACAAGAACCACGAGAACAACAAGAACAACAGCAACATGAACAACAAGAACAACAAGAACAACAAGAACAACAAGAACAACAAGAACATCAAGAACAACAAGAACAACAAGAACAACAAGAACAACAATAACAACAAGAACAACAAGAACAAGAACAACAAGAAAAACAAGAACAAGAACAACAACATCAACCAGAACAACAACAACATGAACAACAAGAGCAACAACAGCAACAACAACAACAAGGACAACAAGAACAACAAGAACAAAAAGAACAACAAGAACAACGAGAACAACGAGAACAACGAGAACAACGAGAACAACAACAAGAACAACAACAACAACAAGAACAACAAGAACAACAACAACATGAACAACAAGAACATCAACAACCAGAACAACAAGAACAACAACAGCAACAAGAGCAACAAGAGCAACAAGAGCAACAAGAGCAACAAGAGCAACAAGAGCAACAAGAACAACAAGAACAACAAGATCAACAAGAACAACAAGAACAACAAGAACGACAAGAACAACAAGTACAACAAGAACAACAAGAACAACAAGAACAAGAACAACAACAAGAACAACAACAAGTACAGGAACAACAGGAACAACAACAGCAAGAACAACAAGAACAACAAGAACAACAAGGGCAACAAGAACAACCAGAACAACAAGAACAAGAACAACAACATCAACCAGAACCACAACAGCATGAACAACAAGAACAACAACAACAACAACAACAGCAAGAACAACAAGAGCAAGAACAACGGGAACAACAACAGCAAGAACAACAAGGACAAAAAGAATAACAAGAACAAGAAGAACAACAAGAACAACAAGAGCAACGAGAGCAACAAGAACAAGAAGAACAACAAGAACAACAAGAACAACAAGAACAACATGAACAACAAGAACAACAAGAACAAGGACAACAACAACAATAACAACAACAACAACAAGAACAACAAGAACAACAACAACATGAACAACAAGAACATCAACAACCAGAACAACAAGAACAACAACAGCAACAAGAGCAACAAGAGCAACAAGAGCAACAAGAGCAACAAGAGCAACAAGAACAACAAGAACAACAAGATCAACAAGAACAACAAGAACAACAAGAACGACAAGAACAACAAGTACAACAAGAACAACAAGAACAACAAGAACAAGAACAACAACAAGAACAACAAGAACAACAAGAACAAGAACAACAAGAACAACAACAACAAGAACAAGAAGAACAACAAGATCAACAACAACATGAACAACAAGAGCATCAACAACCAGAACAACAAGAACAACAACAACAAGTTCAACAAGAACAAGAACGACAAGAACAACAAGAACAACAAGAACAACAAGAACAACAAGAACAACAGGAACAACAGGAATAACAAGAACAACATGAACAACAAGAGCAACAAGAACAACATGAACAACAAGAGCAACAAGAACAAGAAGAACAACAAGGACAACAACAACAATAACAACAACAAGAACAACAAAAACAAGAACAAAACAACAACAAGAACAACAACAAGAAGAACAACAAGAACAACAAGAACAGCAGGAGCAACAACAACAACAAGAACAACAAGAACAACAACAACAAGATCAACAAGAACAACAAGAACAAGTACAACAAGATCAACAAGAACAACAGCAACATGAACAACAAGAACAACAAGAACAACAAGAACAACAGGAACAACAAGAACAACAAGAACAACAAGATCAACAAGAACAACAAGAACAACAAGAACAACAAGAACAACAAGAACAACAAGAACAACAAGAGCAACAAGAACAACAATAACAACAAGAACAACAAGAACGACAAGAACAACAACAACAACAACAACAAGTACAGGAACAACAGGAACAACAACAGCAAGAACAACAAGAACAACAAGAACAACAAGAGCAACAGGAACAACCAGAACAACAAGAACAACAATAACAACAAGAACAACAAGAACAAGAACAACAACAGCAACAACAACAACAAGGACAACAAGAACAACAAGAACAAAAAGAACAACAAGAACAACGAGAACAACGAGAACAACGAGAACAACGAGAACAACAACAAGAACAACAACAACAACAACAACAAGAACAACAAGAACAACAACAACATGAACAACAAGAACATCAACAACCAGAACAACAAGAACAACAACAGCAACAAGAGCAACAAGAGCAACAAGAGCAACAAGAGCAACAAGAGCAACAAGAGCAACAAGAACAACAAGAACAACAAGATCAACAAGAACAACAAGAACAACAAGAACGACAAGAACAACAAGTACAACAAGAACAACAAGAACAACAAGAACAAGAACAACAACAAGAACAACAAGAACAAGAACAACAAGAACAACAACAACAAGAACAAGAAGAACAACAAGAACAACAACAACATGAACAACAAGAGCATCAACAACCAGAACAACAAGAACAACAACAACATGTTCAACAAGAACAAGAACTTCAAGAACAACAAGAACAACAAGAACAACAGGAACAACAGGAATAACAAGAACAACATGAACAACAAGAGCAACAAGAACAACATGAACAACAAGAGCAACAAGAACAACAAGAACAACAAAAACAAGAACAAAACAACAACAAGAACAACAACAAGAAGAACAACAAGAACAACAAGAACAGCAGGAGCAACAACAACAACAAGAACAACAAGAACAACAACAACAAGATCAACAAGAACAACAAGAACAAGTACAACAAGATCAACAAGAACAACAGCAACATGAACAACAAGAACAACAAGAACAACAAGAACAACAAGAACAACAAGAACAACAAGAACAACAAGAACAACAAGAACAACAAGAACAAGAAGAACAACAAGAACAACAAGAACAACAACAACGACGACAACAAGAACAACAACAACAAGAACAACAAGAACAAGAACAACGGGAACAACAACAACAAGAACAACAAGAACAAGAACAACCAGAACAACAAGAACAACAACAGCCACAAGAGCAACAAGAGCAACAAGAGCAACAAGAGCAACAAGAGCAACAAGAACAACAAGAACAACAAGATCAACAAGAACAACAAGAACAACAAGAACGACAAGAACAACAAGTACAACAAGAACAACAAGAACAACAAGAACAAGAACAACAACAAGAACAACAAGAACAACAACAACAAGAACAACAACAACAAGAATAAGAATAACAACAAGAACAACAACAACATGAACAACAACAGCATCAACAACCAGAACAACAAGAACAACAACAACAAGTTCAACAAGAACAAGAACGACAAGAACAACAAGAACAACAAGAACAACAACAACAACAACGACAACAAGGACAACAACAACAAGAACAACAAGAACAAGAACAACGGGAACAACAACAACAAGAACAACAAGAACAAAAACAACGGGAACAACAACGACGAGAGCAACAAGAACAACAAGAACCACGAGAACAACAAGAACAACAGCAACATGAACAACAAGAACAACAAGAACAACAAGAACAACAAGAACAACAAGAACATCAAGAACAACAAGAACAACAAGAACAACAAGAACAACAATAACAACAAGAACAACAAGAACAAGAACAACAAGAAAAACAAGAACAAGAACAACAACATCAACCAGAACAACAACAACATGAACAACAAGAGCAACAACAGCAACAACAACAACAAGGACAACAAGAACAACAAGAACAAAAAGAACAACAAGAACAACGAGAACAACGAGAACAACGAGAACAACGAGAACAACAACAAGAACAACAACAACAACAAGAACAACAAGAACAACAACAACATGAACAACAAGAACATCAACAACCAGAACAACAAGAACAACAACAGCAACAAGAGCAACAAGAGCAACAAGAGCAACAAGAGCAACAAGAGCAACAAGAGCAACAAGAACAACAAGAACAACAAGATCAACAAGAACAACAAGAACAACAAGAACGACAAGAACAACAAGTACAACAAGAACAACAAGAACAACAAGAACAAGAACAACAACAAGTACAGGAACAACAGGAACAACAACAGCAAGAACAACAAGAACAACAAGAACAACAAGGGCAACAAGAACAACCAGAACAACAAGAACAAGAACAACAACATCAACCAGAACCACAACAGCATGAACAACAAGAACAACAACAACAACAACAACAGCAAGAACAACAAGAGCAAGAACAACGGGAACAACAACAGCAAGAACAACAAGGACAAAAAGAATAACAAGAACAAGAAGAACAACAAGAACAACAAGAGCAACGAGAGCAACAAGAACAAGAAGAACAACAAGAACAACATGAACAACAAGAACAACATGAACAACAAGAACAACAAGAACAACAAGGACAACAACAACAATAACAACAACAACAACAAGAACAACAAGAACAACAACAACATGAACAACAAGAACATCAACAACCAGAACAACAAGAACAACAACAGCAACAAGAGCAACAAGAGCAACAAGAGCAACAAGAGCAACAAGAGCAACAAGAACAACAAGAACAACAAGATCAACAAGAACAACAAGAACAACAAGAACGACAAGAACAACAAGTACAACAAGAACAACAAGAACAACAAGAACAAGAACAACAACAAGAACAACAAGAACAACAAGAACAAGAACAACAAGAACAACAACAACAAGAACAAGAAGAACAACAAGATCAACAACAACATGAACAACAAGAGCATCAACAACCAGAACAACAAGAACAACAACAACAAGTTCAACAAGAACAAGAACGACAAGAACAACAAGAACAACAAGAACAACAAGAACAACAAGAACAACAGGAACAACAGGAATAACAAGAACAACATGAACAACAAGAGCAACAAGAACAACATGAACAACAAGAGCAACAAGAACAAGAAGAACAACAAGGACAACAACAACAATAACAACAACAAGAACAACAAAAACAAGAACAAAACAACAACAAGAACAACAACAAGAAGAACAACAAGAACAACAAGAACAGCAGGAGCAACAACAACAACAAGAACAACAAGAACAACAACAACAAGATCAACAAGAACAACAAGAACAAGTACAACAAGATCAACAAGAACAACAGCAACATGAACAACAAGAACAACAAGAACAACAAGAACAACAGGAACAACAAGAACAACAAGAACAACAAGATCAACAAGAACAACAAGAACAACAAGAACAACAAGAACAACAAGAACAACAAGAACAACAAGAGCAACAAGAACAACAATAACAACAAGAACAACAAGAACGACAAGAACAACAACAACAACAACAACAAGTACAGAAACAACAGGAACAACAACAGCAAGAACAACAAGAACAACAAGAACAACAAGAGCAACAAGAACAACCAGAACAACAAGAACAAGAACAACAACATCAACCAGAACCACAACAGCATGAACAACAAGAACAACAACAACAACAACAACAACAGCGAGAACAACAAGAGCAAGAACAACGGGAACAACAACAGCAAGAACAACAAGTACAAAAAGAATAACAAGAACAAGAAGAACAACAAGAACAACAAGAGCAACAAGAGCAACAAGAACAAGAAGAACAACAAGAACAACAAGAACAACAAGAACGACAAGAACAACAAGAACAACAAGAACAACAAGAACAACAAGGACAACAAGGACAACAACAACAATAACAACAACAAGAACAACGAAAACAAGAACAAAACAGCAACAAGAACAACAACAAGAAGAACAACAAGAACAACAAGAACAGCAGGAGCAACAACAACAACAAGAACAACAAGAACAACAACAACAAGATCAACAAGAACAACAAGAACAAGTACAACAAGATCAACAAGAACAACAGCAACATGAACAACAAGAACAACAAGAACAACAAGAACAACAAGAAGAACAAAGAGAACAACAAGAACAACAAGAACAACAAGAACAACAAGAACAACAAGAACAAGAAGAACAACAAGAACAACAAGAACAACAACAACAACAACAACGACAACAAGAACAACAACAACAAGAACAACAACAACAAGAACAACAAAAACAAGAACATCGGGAACAACAACAACAAGAACAACAACAACAAGAACAACGGGAACAACAACGACGAGAGCAACAAGAACAACAAGAACAACGAGAACAACAAGAACAACAAGAACAACAAGAACAACAAGAACAACAACAAGATCAACAAGAACAAGTACAACAAGATCAACAAGAACAACAGCAACATGAACAACAAGAACAACAAGAACAACAAGAACAACATGAACAACAAGAACAACAAGAACAACAAGAACAACAAGAACAACAAGAACAACAAGAACAACAAGAACAACAATAACAACAAGAACAACAAGAACAAGAACAACAAGAAAAACAAGAACAAGAACAACAACATCAACCAGAACAACAACAACATGAACAACAAGAGCAACAACAGCAACAACAACAACAAGGACAACAA